>NC_091449.1:43193624-43493624 GCF_964237555.1 Oryctolagus cuniculus
GATCTTAGTTTAGGGACAATGTTTCCAAAAGTTCATGTTGCTAAATAGTCCCTTTCTCTTGTAATCTCTAACTTTTAATCTGGCTATTTATTATGCTGGCCACAGGGATGCACTGTGCTCCTTTCAAAATCTCTTTGAAAGCATTATGTTTGTCTGATGGAGCATTTGACTTGGAACTTACACTGAGGAAGACTCGCTAAAGAAGACAGTGGTTTTATCCTAGGAAACAGTTGAGACTTAGATACAGGAAGAACTGAACAGAAATCCAAGCTCTAGAAAGTCTCAAAACCTTCAAGTTTAATTTGTAAAACAGAGGTGAACATCTCTACCTCAAAGTGAGTTTATGAGGCTGAGAAAAGTAGTGCATATAAAAACACAAGGAAGTGCTCTGTAGTCTTACAAGAAAATGATTTGGAAAATCTCCTTATTTTTGCTGAGACCAGTAGGATGAAAAATTAAACTTTTTACTGCTTCTCATCCTCAGAGAAATGCTGACTTCTGTGACAAAATTCCATTGCAAAATCATGCAAAACATAATTATCAACTAAAAGGATTTTTGATTCACTTAAAATCAACCATATTTATAATCACTTCAAATATTATAATATGATCTATTCAAAATTGGTTTACAAGTTCAGTTTTTGGCTCAATGGGAGAAAATAGGCACATTTAAAAAAAAAAATCTTGGTCCTGAGCTGGTGTTGGGCTGCAGCACATAGTGCTTGACAGCCTATATAACCTGTTCCAAGGTCCTGTGCTTTTCAGTATTGGCTTTTCATCTTCGTAGATTGAACGGGATCAGGGCGGAGGACTTTTTAGAACAAGAGAGTAAACCCTGAGATTTTAGAAATAGTCAAGATTGTGTCCTTAGAATGTTCACTAAGCCTTGAAAAGAAATACGTTTACAGGGGCATGAGACTAGTCAATATTCAGAGATTCAATAAAAAGCCAAGCTGAATAAGACCTATGATGTGGCACATTTTCTCCTCAAGTCAGGGAAACAGTTTTGACATTTCCTTTTTTTGCTATAGTATAATGCACTTTCAATATCAAAGAGGAACCCTCTCAGGGTGAAGTCATTTATCACAAGAGTAAGTATATGAGCTGTCTTGCTTCACGCTTATCCTCAGACTGGAACTTTTGATGAACACTAAAATGTGTAATTGTAGCTGAGGTTTGTCTGTACCAGTCTGATGGCAATCCTTTTCTCCTACAGCTTACTGATATACATTCATGAATTTCTATCCAGACCAGAGACATCTTTGAGATTTAGAGGATAGCTTTTTGCTCTATTAAAAAAATATGAGGACAGGTGTGGCAGAACAGGGTGTTAAGTTGCTGCAGGGAACACCAACAACTCACAGCAGAGTGTCTGGGTTCAACCTCCAGCTCCTCTACTTCTGATCTAGCTTCCTGCTATTGCATAAAGGTAGCTCTTGGGTACTAGAGTTTCTGACATCCCACATGGGAGACCCAGATGGAGTTCCTGCTTCCTGGCTTTGGTCTGGCTCAGCTCCGGTTGCGGCAGGCATTTGGAGAGTAAACCAGTGGGTGGAAGATCTAGCTTTCTCTTTATGTCCTCTCTCTTCTCTGTCTTCTCTCTCTTTGTCTTTGTCACTCTACCTTTTAAATCAATAAAAGTAAATTCATTAACTTTAAAAAAAGTAATTTTTTTAGATCACATAGCTTTTAATTGAAAAAATTCAATTTTCAGCATATTGGAAATAAAAATAATAATAGGCATGTGACTATGTGTGAGACATTCCACCAAAAGCTTTATTCAGTTTTATTTAATTTTCACTAGACTCCTGCCGTGTAGATCTTTTTGTTTTCATTCAGTTGGTGATAAAACCAGTAAATCACAATCACAATCCAAGGCAGTGACTGACAAGAGTAAAACAATTTTTATTTCTAAAGTTATCTACATCCTAGTATAAACATTAGAAAAGCAATTTGAAGCAGAAACATTTTAAATGAGAAGACTGCCAATTTCAGGAAAAACTAGAAGTCCTGGACATTATATATAGAAGAAACATACGGAAGTTGGAGAGAAGAAAGCAAACTGATTAGCAACTTCAGGACACAAGGAGTGTCATGCTACTGAGCTCCCTGAGCTGTCTTATTGTTTCAGCTATTTCATAGTTCATACCAGAGCTGAAGGCCTCAATCGAAAATGCCAACAGGCACAGGCCAAAACAAAGAAAAGTCTGCCCTTTCTATTCATAGAACAGAGAAAAATGTAGTTTAGCAAGTAGGAAAATTTTTAGATAACAATTACTCTACTTCAGCCAAATACTCCAGAAAGATCTTTTGGCCCACACTTAACCCTAACCTGTAAAGGCTAAGTGGGCTAAATGGAGATCCTAGACCTTAACCTTCACCTGACGGTATTAAGGCATGTAAACCCCACTGATGGGAAAATGTTAGAGAAGACCAAACTGGGAGCTGCAACTTTCATTCCTTCTAATCCTAATGGAACTCTCCTATCCATTGCAGTGTGTCCAAGTAGACAGCATACATTTTTTTCCCCGTTTTGAATGATGGGGTGCTTTCCATCCTCTCCCTGTGTTGAGTGGATGCCACAAGGGGCCTAGAGGATAATTAAGAATTTAACAACTGCCAAACAATAACAAGCTCACTCCCTCAACTTTTGAGTAAATAGAGAAAAGTAACAAGGCACGCCAAACCTGTTCAGCCAGGGAGTTATCAGTAGAGGCCCAGAAATGAACAGAGTTTTAAAGATCCATGGGGCTATCGCATGACATTGAAACCCCAAACAAAGAAAACAAAAGCAAGATATTTAAAAAAAGGCTGAAAACTTCTTAAATTTAGCAAAAACACATAATCAGAAATAAAGGAAGAAGACAAATCCACATGATTCTACTCTTAAGCACATCATAATCAAATTTGCAAAAGCCAAAGAAAAAAGTCATGAAAGGAGAGAAAGAAGGAGAGAACTAACACTGTAGGATAAAAGTAGTTCAAACTGCCGTGATTTTATTATGAAAAAGTGTGCTAAAAGGATGTGACTTTTTAAGTGCTGAATGGAAAGAATTGTCATTGCAGAATCCTATTATCAGGCAAAAGTATCCTTCAGGAGTAAAAGGGAAATGAGCACACTCAGATTAAGAAAAATTAAGAGAATCTATCAAGAGTAAACCAATGGCTAAAGGAAATTCTCCAAAGAGAAATGAAATTATTATAAAAGAATTATTGCAACACAAGAAATAAAGAATAACAGAGGAATATAAACATGGTTAAATATAAGACATTTTAATTTCTGCTTAAAATATGAGATTCCTAAATTATTATTGATATTTGAAACAAAAATTATAACATTTGTATGATTTTGTTCTAAATGTGTATATCAGGGCTCTTCAAAAACTCAATAGAAAATGATTATTATGAAACAATGCATGGATTTCAAATTTGTTTTTCACCAAAATATACCTACTTTATTTAAAGATTGATTTATTTGAAAGGCAGAGTTATAGCGAGGCAGAGGCAGAAAGAGAGAGAGGTCTTCCATCTGCTGGTTTACTCCCCGGGTGGCTGCAATAGCTGGAGCTAGGCCAAGCTGAAGCCAGGAACCGGGTGCTTCTTCCAGGTCTCCCATATGGGTTCTGGGGCCCAAGGACTTGGGCCATCTTCTACTATTTTCCCCAGCCAGAGCAGTGAACTGGATTGTAAGTGGAGCAGCCAGGGTACAAACTGGCACCCGTATAGGATGCCGACACTCCAGGCAACAGCTTTACCTGCTTTGCCACAGCTCAAGCACCTAGACTTACTTTTTAATTTAATTTTTCCATGGATTTTTTGAAGAACCTACCCTTATATAGAAAATATTTAAGGAATGAAAAGGTGGTAACTCTTTTAATACTTTGCTTGAACTTGTAAAGTAATGATACTAGTGGACTATGATGAGTTATAAATTTTTAATATAAGACCTAGAGCAAAGGTTAAAAAACATATAAAGTGATATACTCAGTATGAATATAAATAAAACAAAATGGATTTCTAAAGATTTTTGAAGTAAACTGTAAGTCAGCAGGGAAAAGAAAAAAGAGAAACTAAGAATAGTCACAACAAATCATAAAATGTCAGACTTAAGTCTGATAAAGCAATAATTATATTAAAAGCACATAACTGAAATACAACAATTACAGAGAGAGATTGGCAGATTGTATTGAAAACCATGATTCAACCATATCTGCATATGAGAAACTCACTTCATGGTAACAATAAAGTAAGTTGAATACAATAATGGAAAAAAGAAATAACAGGTAAGCATTAATCCTAAAAAGAGGGGAGTGGCTATGTCAATATCTGATATGATAAAGTAGGCTTCAGAGAAAAGACAATTATCAGACACAGATTAGGACAATTTATAGTGACTGATAAATGTGTCAGTTCACTAAAAACACATTAATTCTAAACATGTCTGCACCATACAACAGAGCTGTGAAACAAAAACTTACAAAACAGAAAAGAAAAACAAAAAATACACAATTTTAGTTGGAGACTTCAACACCTTCTTCCAAATAATTCATAATAAGAGAGAAAAGATAAAGAACTCAACAGCACCAACAGCTATAGGATCTTATCAATATTTATAAAACTCTCTATCAGTAGAGCAAAACACTCATTATTTTCAAGAGTCCATGGAATATACACAAAACCAGTGAGCAATAGAACAAAGTTCAAGAAACTAAAAAGAAATGAAATTGGTTAGCACATGTCCTCTGAAATAATTAGAATCATTAACAGAAAGGTAACAGGAAAATCTTAAAACACTTGGTAAATAACCCACAGAAATCCCAAGGAAAACTATTGAACTGAATGAAAATTTTATACAACTTATCAAAATACTACAACAATGTGGTTCATAAAATTTATAGCACGAAATATATGCATATAGAAAGAGGAAAAGTCCTAAATAAATAACCTAAGTTCCTAACTCAAGAACCTAGAAAAAAATAACCACAGTCCTATACAGTATCTGCTGAAAAATAGGAGAAAAGGAAATATTTTCCAATTAATTTTTATAAAGCTTTTATTACTCAGACAACCAAACCAGAAAAATACAGTACAAAAAAAAGGAAGAAAAGAAGGAATAAAGAAAGAGAGAGAGAAAGAAGGGAAAGAAGGAAGGAAGGAAAAGAAAAATAAAGTGACAGTATTAGTCAGGGTTCTCCAAAGAAACAGAACCAATGCAATGTATATGTGTGATTGGGTGTATATAATAGAAATTGGCTCCCATGATTATAGAAGCAGAGCAATCACGTAGGATACCATCTACAAGCTGGAAAACTAGGAAAGCCAATGATATAATTTAGTCTGAATTGAAAGGCCTGAGAACCAAAAGAACTAACGTAATAATGAATCAAAATAGGAGAATATAGATGTCCCAGCTCAAATTGAAAAGTAAATTCCCCACCTTCTGCTTTTGTTATGATTATTTAGGGGAGAGATTTGTGGAGCAGGGATTCCCACAAGCCTTATCAGAAAGCCAGTGTAGTCCCGGATTCCCCACTTCCAATCTGACTTCTTGCTGCTATATATCTAGGAAGGCAGGCAGTGGATGATGGCTCAAATACTTGGGTTTCTGGAACCCATATGAGAGAACAGATGGAATTCTAACATTGGCCTGGTGCAGTCCTGGCCATTGCTGCTTTAGGGAAGTGAACCACTGGATGAAGATCTCCTTCTCTCTGTCACTATGCCTTTCAAATAAATACAAAATAAAAATAAAAGTATTTTAAAATTTACTTATTTATTTGACGTAGCTAGAGAGGATACCCCCCATTTGCTGATTCGTCCACCAAATATCTGTAATGGCAGAGACCAGGCTCTGATGGTGCAGGGGATGAAGCCAGGAGTCAGAAATGTGGCCGGCACCGAGGCTCACTAGGCTAATCCTCAGCCTTGAGGTGCCAGCACACCGGGTTCTAGTCCCGGTCGAGGTGCCGGATTCTGTCCCGGTTGCCCCTCTTCCAGGCCAGCTCTCTGCTGTGGCCAGGGAAGTACAGTGGAGGATGGCCCAAGTACTTGGACCCTGCACCCTATGGGAGACCAGGAGAAGCACCTGGCTCCTGCCTTCGGATCAGCGCGGTGTGCCGGCCACAGTGCGCCAGCCGCGACGGCCATTGGAGGGTGAACCAACGGCAAAGGAAGACCTTTCTGTCTGTCTCTCTCTCTCACTGTCCACTCTGCCTGTCAAAAAATTTAAAAAAAATTAAAAATAAAAAATAAATGTAATCTCAGTCTCCCAAATGGGTAGTAAGAACATAACCACTTGAGCATCACTGCTGTCCTACAGGGTCTGCATTGGCCTGAGTCAGAAGTCAGAACTGAGAATCAAATACAGACACTCTGATATGGGATGCAGGTATCATAACCACTGGACTGAACCCCTTCTCTTCAATCTGTCTCTTTATTCCATTTAGGCTATCATGGTATTGGATGATGCCCATCCACATTAGAGAGCCATCTACTTCACTCACTTCACTTATATAATGCTAACCTGTCTGGTAATACCCTCACAGAAACATTAGACATGTTTTACCAGCTATCTAAGCATCTTTAGCCAAGTCAAATTGATGTGTAAAATTAACTCATACAACTGTAAACCAATATTCCTCATGAATGTATATGCAAAAATACTTAACAAAATATTAGCAAAGAATTCAGAATTGTACAGAAAGGATTTTATACCATGATCAATGGTAAAAGACTGGTTCAATGTTTAGAAATCAAACATGGACTACCATATTACATGCTAAAGAGTAAATATTATACAAACAAATAAGTCAAAAAGAATTTGAAAAATTAACAAACACCAATGCATTATTTAAAAAGCTATCAGGAAGATAAAATATGGGTGACTTTTTAATTGATAAACACAGTACGTAAGAGTGAAAAACCAAGTAAGCCTTTTTCCTAAGACCAGAAGTAGAATAAGGACATTCCCTCACTCTTCTTAATCAACATAATCATGGAAGTTCTAGTCCATGCAGTAAATACAGAAAAGGAAATAAAAAACATAAGGTTGTAGAAAAATAAATTTTTAAAAATTGCAAGTTTCTTGCTTGTTTACACAGAATGCTCAATAACTCTACTAAAAACTTCTTAAAAAATAATAAATGTGTTCATCAAAGTCATAGAATAACAGGGGCCGTCGCCGTGGCTCACTTGGCTAATCTTCCACTTGTGGCGCCGGCATCCCATATAAGCGCCGGGTTCTTGTCCCTTCTGCTCCTCTTCCAGTCCAGCTCTCTGCTGTGGCCTGGGAAGGCAGTAGAGGATGGCCCAAGTGCTTGGATGCTGGCACCCACGTGGGAGACCAGGAGGAAGCACCTGGCTCCTGGCTTTGGATCAGTGCAGCATGCTGGCTGTAGCGGCCATTCTGGGGGTGAACCAACGGAAGGAAGACATTTCTCTCTGTCTCTCTCTCTCACTGTCTAACTCTGCCTGTCACATAAAAAAAAGTCATAGAATAACAGATAAACATATAAAGAACTCAATCACATTCATGTAGACTTGCAATAAAACATGAAATTCAAATAAAAAATGCAATATTATTTACAATTATGCAAATAGATGAAATCATTAGCTGTAAACATAATACAACATACACAGGATTTCGACTTTGCAAGTTACAAAACATTGATAAAATAAAGATCTAAATAAAAGATGTCCACACTATATGCATGGATTGGAAGATTTAATATAGTAAAGATATTAATTCTTGCCAAAGCTTAAACGAATTGTATCAGAAATTGTATTATAAATATAGTGAAGATTTTTCTAAAATTCAGCTGGAAAATGCAGAGGAATTATAATATTTTTTAAAAAAGAAATAAGTTAGAAGGATCAATCTACTCAGTTTCTTTCATGACCTTATACAGCTAAAGTGTTCAAGAATATGAAGGAATAGGTGTATATATCCATAGAATAAAATAGAGAACTCATAAGTACAACCACACAAATATGCTCAGTTGATTTCTATGTTATTGCAAAAACAATTCAAGGGGGTAAAGATAAGTCTAAGAAATGATGCTGGAGCAAATATTTGATCATTCAAAAGGGTATAAATGAATGTCAATCTAATCTCAGACCCTATAAAAATATAGCACAACATGCATCACAGACTTAAAAAATAAAATGTAAAGTTATAAATCTTTTTGAGAAGCATAAGAGAAAATCAGGATATAGAGTGAATCTAGTTATTCTGATGGACACCAGAAGCATGGTGCATAAAGAGAAACATTGGTAAACTGGGCTTCATAAAAACCTCGAACTTTTGCTCTGCAAAGACTTTTTAACCCAGATGAAAAGAAACTCACAGAATGGGATAAAATAGTTGTAAGCTATATAGTCAACAAAAGAGTAGAATCTGAAAAAGATAAAGCTCTCTCAGTAGTACAAAAACAATCCAATGAGAAAATGGGCAAGTATTATGAAGAGACCATTCACCTGATAGACATGCAGATGGCAGTTAAGCACATGAAAAATATTAAAACATAATTTTTATTAAGGAAATTCATCTTTTTTGTTTGTTTTTTTGAATATTTTATTTATTTACTTGAGAGGTAGAGTTCCAGACAGAGAGAGGGAGAGAAAAAGAGAAAGGTCTTGCATCCACTGGATCACTCCCCAAGTGGCCGCAATGGCCAGAGCTGAGCCAATCTGAAAAGAGAAACCAGAAGCTTCCTTCAGGTCTCCCACGTGGGTGCAGGGGCCCAAGCACTTGGCTCACTTCTTTCCAAGGCCATAAGCAGAGAGCTAAATCAAAAGAGGAGCAGCCGGAACACAATGCCATGCTCATATGGGATGCCGACACTGCAGGTGGAGGCTTAGTTTACTACTCCATAGGACTGGCCCCAGGAAATTCATCTTAGCACCACAATGAAATATCACTATGTACCTATCAGAATGGCTGAAATAAAAAATGATGGTAACATCAACTGTTCTAATACATTGAGAATACAAAACGGTATAGTCATTCTGGGAAAGATTGCCAGGTTGTTAACTAAGTTTCAAATTGTCATGCAACACAACAATTAAACTCTGGGACATTTATCTCGGAGATATGAAGACTTATGTTCACATAAAACCCATATATGATTAACGTATCTTAGCTTTTTGCTGTGTGATAACCCACAACTGGGAACAACTCCGACTTCCTTCAGTTGATGAATAAGCTATATATGATACATACTTGCCATGGAATGCTACTCATCAGTAAACTCCTAGATCCATGCAATAATCCAAGAATTATCCTGAGTGAAAAAAAGTCAATCCAAAAATATTACTAGTTGTTAGATTCTTGAAATAATAAAATTATAATAGAGCACAAATTAGTGGTTGATTTGAGATGTTAAAGGATGACACAAGGACCCGTGGATTGATGCTAGTGCTCTATGTCCTGATTGTGTCAATGTTAATATTACTGGTTGTGATATTGTACTGTAGACTTGCAAGATATTACCATTTGGTGAAAATGAATAAATGGTACAAAAGTCCTCTCTGTTATTTGGTACAACTGCTCATGTACCTACAATTATTTAAAAAAACAAAAGCATTTAAGATGACCTGAAGTAAGGAGTTGTGGAGAGAGTATTAACTTTATTAAGTTATCACCTATCAATACTGGTTAATTGATTTTGAATTATGGGTCAAATTGATATGATATTAAAAATAGGGAAGACTATGTGTAAGGTATATGGGAACTCTTTAAAGCGCCCATACGGTAAAAATTTTACTAAATATTTAAATATATACATAAATAAAATAAGAAAACATGCAGACATAGACATTTACTTTTATACCATTTTCAGAATGTCAATATGATCATTGTTTTAAGTGAACACACATATTTAGAATAATGAAAAACAAGCTACATTTGCTAAAACTGAAAAAGGGGCCAAAGATGATAATGAAAAATGCTGTGCCAGTGTGTACAACCTGACATCATGCAGTATTTATATTTTACAGAGAAGTGTGTATGTGTGTGTGTGTGTATATATATATATATAAGCAACATGAATATATATAAACAGCATGTATATGTGGCTATGCTATTAAAAGATTATATGAAAGGGTGATGATAATCAGGGCCTCAAGAACCTCTCATAACCCAGGATTCATTTTTTTTCTCCCTCTTGAGATTCCTAAATATACCAAAACACAAGACTCAAAGAAGATATACAATTAGTGTTTGTTGAGTGAAAAATTGAACTTTTTCAGCATATCACAACTATTGGATGAATGAGTGAAAGCAGTCAGCTTTGTATCCTCATTCTAAGAATGGAGCTCATCTCACTAGACTTTAATTGCTGGGGGACTGAAAAGCAGAGCCTGTTTTTTTTTTTTTAACATTTTCCCTATCATCCTTTCCACATGTCTCACCTAGAGAACGTGCTCACTGAGTGTAAGCTAAGGAGGATGAGAACTTCTCTCTCTGTAGGGTACCTCTCTTTCCTCTTGTGGTCTCACCACCTCATAGATGAGTTTGTAAAACTTGGCAATTTCCATTCACAGCTTTGAATGATTTAGAATTCTGTTTTGCATTTCAGTTTTGTCTGAACCCATATGGCAAAGTCAAAACTCCAAACAAATCTGATAAATTCCATCTTGTGCTAGCCATTCCCTGTGGCTTGGTACAGCAGTGAAAGCTCTTGCATTACTTAATTCCTTCTTGTTCCATGGCCATCTGTATCTGCATCTTTAGACTTGGATAGGTCTCACAATTGTCTGTGAAACACAGCATGAAAGAGGTCCAGTACATTCATTTGTTAGGAGTGGATCTTTTAAGAGATAAAGAGAGTAAATAAACCAACCTGAAAATGCAGAATTTTCAGTATGGGAGTAGTTCCCTACCTTGGCAGAGGTGTGCTCACATAACTCTTGGAGTTAGAGAGCTCATGTTTAAGATTCATATATTATTACTTCCTTCCATAAATATTTGCCATGTAATTAATATTTATTGAGTTCTGAGGAAAAAACATCTATTTTCATATTAAGTTTTCCAAGCAACCCTTTAAACTAAACATTAATTTAGCTCCATGTAATTTTTCAGCTTGTATCTGTTATCTATCAAAATGATGGACGCTCAAAACTTAGTTATTGCTTTCTACAAATGCAGGTCGCAGTTATGAAGATGCAGGCAAAAGCATGTAGGTACTTTTCAGTATGGATTTTGTGTTTGAACAGTATCTTAAAGATTGGGTATGTTTAGAACAAAGATGATAAAAAGAATATTTTGTTTTCAAGGATGACTCAGTACAAAAATTCCAAAGGAACTTGTAATCAAGTGATTCATTCAGACAACAGCATGGCCAAATGCACAGTTGGAGAGCAACGTGAAAAGGTGTCTTGTGAATAGGAAAGTAACGTCCTGCCTAATTTTGGATGGCCTTGAGTGCTAGGTAAGATACTCTGGACCTTGTTCTCTAGGTGATGGGAATGGAAATATTGAGTTCTGCGAGTTTCTGACAATAGTGTGAATGTTGTATAAAAGAGGAATCAGAGAGAGGGACACCAAGTAGGTCTTCTCAGACTAATTGGTTAAGGATGAGCAAGAGCTTTGAGCTCATTAATATGCTTTGCTCTCTATTAGACTTTATGTCCTGTGGCTCATTAATTCCCTGTTGATATAGCCTCAGGCTGTGTTTCTTCCTCCCTGAGTTCATGGGGTAAAGATTTTCCTCTCTCTCTTAAAACTATATCAATGTCTAGCCTCATTGGAATGTGCAGCCTTTGCTGATTTCTTTGGTGAGCACCTGTGACCCATGAGAAAGTTCAATTTCAAATGTTAACTTAAAAGCTGGAGGAAAATAATTAAATGTGATCAGATCTGGCTTAGAAATTCAGTACATCTATTTCTGAGAATACCCACAACCAAGCCACAGTGTTTTTACTGCATCATTGATCTGATTTCATTGTGGATGTAAAGTATGATCTTGTTGGTAGTTATTTTTATTATTCAACATGTTTGATGGGAAGAAATGGAATTGGCTAAGGAAGAACATAGGTTCATTTCTTAATGCATTGAAAATATTTACATAATGTGTGTTTTTCTTCTATGTATGACATGTAAAATAAAAGTAAAATCTAAAATAAGTGAATAAAGAAATCAGACAAATGGAAAATGAGACTTAGAAGAAGATAATAAGAATGAGAATGATACTAATATGCATAGTGGTCACCCTAAAAATCAGTCTCCTTTTAAGCTATAAGCCATAAGTTGGATTCCAAACTATTTTAGCAAACATAAAGTCTGTGTACCTTTTCAATGCCCACTGAGGGAAGAAAAATAAATAAAAAATCAAACACCTGTGGGCTGGTTTTTGGTGCAGCAGCCTAAGTCACCATAGAGAAGCCCATACCCCTTATTGGGATGCCTGGTTCAAATTCTGACTACTCTGCTTCAGATACAACTTCCTGTTAATGTGTGTACTGGGAGGCAGCAGATGATGGTTCAAATGCTTGAGTCCTTGTCACCCACAGGAAAGATTCAGATGGGATTTCTTATTCCTACCTACTGGTTTCAACCTGCCTCAGCCCTGGCTATTGGGAGCACTGGAGGAGCGAATAAGGAGATGGATCTCTCCCTCTTTCTCTCTCTGGCTTTCAAATAAAATGAAAATAAATAAATAAAAAAATTAAAGTAGAGAAAAGGTGCCACTTTAAACAAAACCCCATATTCACTAGGACACTATTTGTGTTTCAATGTCTCCAGTATCCAATAGTACCCAGGAGAGTATTATGAATTGTCATGAAATCGTTCTTCAAAACTATCCTTGCAGTACAGCTTACAGTTAAATGATTTTTATTCTCAATTTTACCTAATAGTAGAGGTTGAAACAAATTTAACTTAACATGAATGTTATGATGTTGCATACTAGAACACAATTAGGCTATTCAAATGTATAGTTTTGTATTCTTTTAATATAGTCCCAAAATAGATTTTTTAAAAAGATTTTATTTACTTAAGAGGCAGAGTTACAGACTAGGGAGAAACAGAGAAAGACCTTCCATCTGCTGGTTCAGTCCCCAAATGTATGCAATGGCCAGAGTGGGCTGATCCAAAACCAGGAGCCCAGAGCTTCTTCCTGGTCTCCCAAGTGGGTCCAGGGGCCCAATTACTTGCACCATTTTCCACTGCCATCCCAGGCCATTAGCAGGGAACTAGATTGGAAGAGGAGCAGCCAGGACACAAATCAGTGCCCATATGGGATGCCAGTGCTGCAGGCAGATGCTTAGCCTACTATGCCATGGTGCCAGCCCCCAAAAGTAGATTTTACAGCAGGTAGTCTGAACATCAGATGATGTTGATCTCCAGAGAAACTGACCAAGTACAAGATTGGGGTATGTTTGGGGCTGGAACTGTCTACCATGGACCAAGTTTCTTTGAGGGGTATCATGAAAGTAAACTGCATTAAAAACATTCAGTTAAGGAAGCAAATAAACTAATTTTTGATACAATGATAATAAATATGGCTGTTTTATGTAGAAAGACTTTACTAAAATTATTAGTTTAGTTTTGAGAATAATTAATTTAATTTTTGACTTATTGATTGCAGTTCTTTGATTTGTTAGGTGAATACATGATTGGTTTTGAAAACAACATTAAACACGAGACGTTTCTTGTAATAGAATATGAGACAATGAAAGAAAATCTAGACCCTGAACATCCTGACTGCTGGCTAAGTGGCTGATGGGTAAAGGGGATAGAACACTTTGAAACCAAACTTTTGCTTCCTAGCTTTGAAAGTGACTGTTCGAATTTACAAAACCTGTAAATTGGATCCCATCCAACAGCAGGTTAAAAAAAAAGAGAGAGAGAGAGAGAGAGAGAGAGTTTTATTTCTTGCATTTTCTCTTGAGCATTTTCAGCATCTTTGCTGTGGAAACTCACAAAGTTATTTACCACAGGTGTGTCGGTAATTATGATATATTATAAACATTTACTTTGTATAATGGTCCTCAATGTCTTCCACCTGTGACCTGGTACTTGAATACCAAGCAGTCATGCAAAGCAGGTAGAAATAAAAGCTGCCAACTTATGATAAAATTATTTTTTCTCTTTCTCAGATGTGCTATTCTCCTAGGGCATTAATGTTTACCCAGGATTTTTTTCTCTCAGTTTTCTAATTTGTTCCACATAAATGCACCCATTTAACCTTAAAATACTAACAATTTTAAACAGAAACCTTTCTAAATGACACACATGCTTCATTGTCCTCTCAAACCAAGTTAAGATAAATTTACGTTTATTTTCTAAATGACCCTGACTTATTGTATCAATAATTAGACTGTGATGAAATGAGTCCCATCATTGAGTATTAATGATGCAAAAGCAGATTTTTGCTCGTGCTTAGTGTTCATATATGTCTTTGTCTTATGAGCTCTTGACTTTATTTTATAATGATAATGATTATTTTATATGTTACAAACCTAGTTGCTTTTCTGTGAATTTGCTTACTGATATCAATGTTCCTTTGCAGGGTATCATTCCCCTAGTCTATCCCCTTTATAATGGGCATCACTTTTCACAATAGAAACAGCATTAGTGACATTCACCTTCCACAGCCCTTATCCCTTGGCTAGTATGTTTCAGTAACTCTATGAGAAACTTTATACCTAGGGCTTCATAGTCATTTACAATTGCTTATGAGGTAGCTATTATTAACTCAGGTGAGTATAGCAATCAGAAAACTTCAAGGGAGCTAATAATATGATTTTCACACAAATATGCATCACTTGAAGTACAACGAAATATTCTTTGGAAGGAAATCTGTGAGAGTACCTGTCATCCAAGCAAATGAATTAAAATGAATATATCTAAACAGAGGAATTTAATCTCACACAGAGAATTCCCTAGAGAAAAGAAATTTCCAACTCAAGAAAAATAATTGGAATTTGTTTTTCTTTTGGGGGTATAATCATTATCTTAATTTCTTTCTACTTAGGCTAACTGTTAACTGAAATTCCACCAAAGTGATAGAAGAGAGTCATGGAAGAGATGTGCAATTCGGGACATGCTCAAGCTGACTTACCTCAAACGGTAGAGTTAGAAACAGACCAGGGGATTCCAATTCAATCCCATCGAGGTGGCATGTACCAATGCCATCTCACTAGTCCCAGTGATCAATTTCTGTTCACAATTGATCGTAATGATAGGACTAAGAACCAAAGGGATCACATAAACAAGAATAGTGTCTGCAAATACTAGCTGATAGAATCAAAAAGGGAGAGAATGATCCAACATGGGAAGTGAGATACACAGCAGACCCATAGAATGGCAAATGTCCTAACAGCACTCTGGCCTCATAATCAGCCCTTAAGGCATGCGGATCCGGCTGAAATGCCCATGAGAGTATTTCAGGCATGGAAAGCCAAGACACTCTGGGGGAAAAAAAAAAAAAAACCTAAATGAAAGATCTCTGCGAGTGAGATCCCAGTGGAAAGAATGGGTCATCAAAGAAGGAGGTACCTTTCTCTGAAGGGAGGAGAGAACTTCCACTTTGACCATGGCCTTGTCTAAAAATGATCAGAGTCAGTGAACTCAGGGGGCTTCCATAGCCTTGGAAACTCATGACTGGAGCATGGGGAGATTACTGATGCCATAAACAAGAGTGTCAATTTGTTAAGTCAACAACAGGAGTCACTGTGCACTTACTCCTCATGTAGGATCTTTGTCCTTAGTGTGCTGTACATTGAGATTTAATGCTATAACTAGTACTCAAACAGTATTTTTCACTTTATGTTTCTGTGTGGGAGCAAACAGTTGAAATCTTTACTTAATGTATGCTAAACTGATCTTCTGTATATAAAGAGAAACAAAAATGAATCTTGATGTGAATGGAAGGGGAGAGGGAGTGGATAACGGGAGGGTTGTGGGTTGGAGGGACGTTATTGGGGGGAAGCCATTGTAATCCATATTCTGTACTTTGGAAATTTATATTCATTAAATAAAAGTTTAAAAAAAAAAGAAAAATGAAGGGACCAAAATGTGATGACAGCACTGTTCTAGATGCTGAAGATGGTATTAGAAGGATTCAGAGATCAGGAAAGGGGTTTGATGACAAAGAAGGTTAGCTATTGGCATGTTATTTCTGAGACGCCACAAATGCATCTAAAAGATGCCATTCAATAGGCACCTGCCGATACCATTCTCAGAATCCTAGGTATGAGGTTAGACACTGGAAGAGAGGAGACAAAAATTCAAGCTAATGCTGGATCCACAGAAGCCAAGGATTAGGTCAGGGGTTGGAGTGGGTCAGTTGGTGTCCACATTGACAAATTATTCTTTGACATAACAAAAAGTATAAATGTAATTCTTCTGTATTGGGTGAGCTCAAATATGGTAGCAGCATACTAGTTTGGTTGGAAATTTTGGCCTCTTTTGAAATGTGTAGTCTTCTTGAGACTATTGAAGACTGTAAGACTCTTTGAGAAAAATGCATTGAATCTTTTTTTTTTTTTTTTTTTTGACAGGCAGAGTTAGACGGTGAGAAAGAGAGACAGAGAGAAAGGTCTTCCTTTTTCCATTGGTTCACCCCCCCAGGTGGCCGCTATGGCCGGTGCGTTGCAGCTGGTGCATTGTGGTCGGCGCGCTGCGCTGATCCGAAGCCAGGAGCTAGATGCTTCCTCCTGGTCTCCCATGGGGTGCAGGGCCCAAGGACCTGGGCCATCCTCCACTGCACTCCCGGACCACAGCAGAGAGCTGGCCTGGAAGAGGGGCAACCGGGACAGAATCTGGTGCCCCGACCGGGACTAGAACCTGGGGTGCTGGTGCCGCAGGTGGAGGATTAGCCTAGTGAGCCGTGGCAGCTGCCAATCCATTGAATCTAACCTGTACTGCCCCTAAACCCTTCTGTATTTCACTAGATGCTTATCTTTCACTCTTTTTGTGCTTTTTCATACTTTGTAAATGCCCCCAGGTACCTCTGTTAAAATGTGCTTTTTGACTTCTGTCCATAGTATTTCTGACTTATTTCTCACCTTGCCCAGGTTGTTGCACTATCCGCACATATACAAGAATCACTTGTAGTTAAAAAGGTCCCCTTTGTCTGTCTATCCCATGCCATCCATATAGACAAGTTTCTACGGGACTCAGGTATAGACTCAGGCCAAATTTTTTTTTTTTTTTTTTTTTTTTTGACAGGCAGAGTGGACAGTGAGAGAGAGAGACAGAGAGAAAGGTCTTCCTTTTGCCGTTGGTTCATCCTCCAATGGCTGCCGCGGCTGGCGCTCTGCGGATGGCGCACCGCGCTGATCCGATGGCAGGAGCCAGGAGCCAGGTGCTTTTCCTGGTCTCCCATGGGGTGCAGGGCCCAAGCACCTGAGCCATCCTCCACTGCACTCCCTGGCCACAGCAGAGAGCTGGCCTGGAAGAGGGGCAACCGGGACAGAATCTGGCGCCCTGACCGGGACTAGAACCCGGTGTGCCGGCGCCGCTAGGTGGAGGATTAGCCTAGTGAGCTGCGGCGCCGGCCTAAGGCCAGATTTTTTTTTAAAAGATTTATTTATTTGAAAGTCAGAGTTACACAGAGAAGGTCTTCCATCCGCTGGTTCACTCCCCAGTTGGCCACAACTGCAAGAGCTGTACCTATCTGAAGCCAGGAGCCAGGACCCAGGAGCCAGGACCCAGGAGCTTCCTCCAGGTCTCCCAAGTGGGTGCAGGGGCCATGGCAGAGGGCTGGATAGGAAGTGAAGCAGCTGAGACTTGAACCAGTATCCATATGGGATGCCAGCACTGCGTGGTGGCTTTACCTACTATGCTACAGCACCGGCTTCAGAGGGGCCAGCATTCTAGGGAATATATACAAGCAATCAGAAAGCCTCAAGTCTTGGGCAGGCGCCGCGGCTCACTAGGCTAATCCTCCGCCTTGTGGCACCGGCACACCGGGTTCTAGTCCCAGTCGGGGCACCAGATTCTGTCCCAGTTGCCCCTCTTCCAGGCCAGCTCTCTGCTGTGGCCAGGGAGTGCAGTGGAGGATGGCCCAGGTCCTTGGGCCCTGCACCCCATGGGAGACCAGGAGAAGCACCTGGCTCCTGCCATCGGATCAGCGCGGTACGCCGGCCATGGCTCGCCAGCCGCGGGGGCCATTGGAGGGTGAACCAACGGCAAAGGAAGACCTTTCTCTCTGTCTCTCTCTCTCACTGTCCACTCTGCCTGTCAAAAAAAAAAAAAAAAGCCTCAAGTCTTTATTTTATTAATCAAGCATTTAAGCTTAAGTGTCTAAAGGAGATGTCTTTTGTTGTTTTGTTTTATGCTTTTATGAATAAGCTAAGCTATTCTTCCATTTTACAGCTGGGAACACTTAGAAAATCTCTTACTGAAAAATTACATCCTTACCTTGTCCTGTAGTCAGTAACTGAAATGCTGAAGGGAAAAGTAGCTTCAGGAAAAGGAAATATTTGCATCAAAATATATAATATGTCCACAGTGGAAAATTCCCACTTCTCACTCTCCCTCCTCCTCCCTAGCTGGCTGGTTTTGTTGTGTTG
The DNA here is from genome assembly GCF_964237555.1 of Oryctolagus cuniculus. Lineage (NCBI taxonomy): Eukaryota > Metazoa > Chordata > Mammalia > Lagomorpha > Leporidae > Oryctolagus > Oryctolagus cuniculus. Next base: position 43,212,144 of record NC_091449.1, read on the forward strand.
TTGTTTTATAAGCTGTCACAGCACTAGATGCAGATTGAAGCTCCAGGCAATTGCAATTAAATCAGGAAAAAGATATGCATTCACCAAGGTTAACACAACTTGCAGCTTAATCAGGGTGAAACAAACACATTCAAGGGCCTCAAAATAAATACAACCATTTCAATCACATTCTCTTTACTTCCCTTCTCCCTATCCCCTCAATAACCTGGCTAGCATGCACGATCTAAAGTGTTTCCAAATTAATATCTGTCATGAAAATTTTCAAACTACAGAAGTAGCGTGCCATTTCAGTTTATGGGCCACTGATCTCAGAACAAGTCATGTTAGTATTAAAGGAAAATTTTAGCACAACGGAAACTTTCTCTATATAAATTATAGACATATGTTTGAATTTGATGTTTATTTAATTAACTGAAAAATGGTTAGAATGATCTCAGTTGCCTTAATTTGTACTTGAATTCATGCATTCTTTCAAATATAGTTTGAAATTATAACTTTAAGTAAATACCATTTGGTATTTTTTCTATAGACCAACCAGTATCACCTATAAATAGATATACATATAAGAAATACATTGAAGGTGGTTATTCAAGTATAGTAGGCCACATAAACTTTCAGTTATTTTGATTTTGACATGGCATTATGTTTGTCATCATCTCTTATCATTAATATTTAAATAGCCTCCTATTTTATTTGGGTGCTTTCAATCTCTATAGAGAACTCCCCATATTATCACCAGATTTATTATTATTCTTAAAAAAAGTAAATATTTTTCTCAAGCATGTTCTTTGGCTCTATTTCCTGCAGAATAAATTTTGATCTATTTAACTTAATTACTAAAATCACCCATGTTCTTGTTTCTCCTGTTTAAATCACTTTAGGGCTCTACTCCAACAAACACTGGGTTATGCAGTCCTAATCATATCATCTTTGACCAAGCTTCTGAGTTTTTGTTGGTGCTACTCCTATAGGTTGTGACCATATTTTCACTGCCTCCATTAAGATCTTTCTCCAAGACTGAAGTCAGATCCATACCCTCTGTGATGCCCTCTCTGACACTCCCAGTTAGATTACTCTGTCCTTTGCAGTACAGCACTGTTTGGCTCATGCTTTTTGAAATAGCATGTATTTCTTTGCCTCAGTTTAGTCATTTGTTTATCCATATGTTGATTCTCAAGATAAATGAACATATCATATTTGTTTCTATATTCTGTATCCATGTCTTCTATACTAATGTTAGTACCTGGTAGGTTTATATTGATTAATTTATGTATTTATTCATATGTTTATTCAATGAATGATTCAACATCTCCCACACATAAATCCTGAGTTCTTGTATGATGTCCAGGTTATAATGAAGACCCAGTAAATTAACAGGTGGCAGTACCTGTGCTTCCTCCATTGACATCCTAGTCCCAAAGATAAGGTTTAGTAAGAAGTTGAATTGAAGTGTGTGAAGAAAGTTATGCATTATTAGAACATTAAGAAAAAGAATGATGTGGTTTAGGGTCATAATAGCTCTCCATGAAAAAGCTTGTTTTATTTGGAAGAGTTTACCAGTCCAAGAAGTAAAATGAGGCAGAATGTGGTTTTAAGTAAACTATCTACTATGAAGAAGAAAGAGAATTCAGAAACCTGGAAAGAGATGTTATTTATAACTATTTCCTGGAAGAGAAAGGAGAAAAAGATTAAAGATAAAGGTACGAAGAGAATAGAATAAAACTTTTATGGACTAAGTACTCAAGAGAAGGTAGGAAAACTATTTAATTTCAGAATCCCAAGCACTATGGAGATAAATAAGGGGACTTAAAATATTTTATTATATCATTACTTCTCCAACAGAAAACATTAGGAAGCTACTAAATGATAGTCAAGTTGTAAGTAGGGAAAGTAGAAAGTTCTTTCTATACCTATTTTAAAAGACCAAATATATTATTACCAAGCAATAATGTTTGTGTGCTTAATTGGCTATCTTTAAGAAACTCTAATAATTAGTCTATCCATATATAATTCCCATTATAACTATAAAACTGAGAACCTAATTGGTATCTAATAAATAATTGATTATAAACATGTAAAATTTTTCATACCTTCCCAGATGTGTAGAAATTGTCACACTGTCAACATATTATAAAGTCATATGACAGCTTCCACTTTTATTACTCACATCTCTTTGTTATGTATTTTTGCTTTATCAGCTTCAAGCTTCTATTTATACCATAAAATCAGCCCTAGGGGCATTGTTAGGCCATAAGCATCTCTCTGTTTCAGACATTGTTTATCTGCTCTCCTATAATAATACTTATTCGTGTCTGTCACTTTTAGAAATTTATTTATACTTTTTTCTTTTTGTAAATTTTCTATTGTTTATATTTTATGTCAATTATTTGAGAGGAGGAGAGAGAGAAACAGAAAGAGAAGGAGGGAGAGAGAAAGAGTTGCAAGCCAGGATCTCAATCCAGGCCCCCTCTGAGGGTGGCAGGGACCTCATGACTTGAGCCATAACCTTCTGCCTTACAGGATGCACATTAGAAAAAAGCTAGAATGAGGAGTGGAGCCAAGTTCTCTAACTCAGGCACTCCAATATGAGATGAAACCATCCCAAGGACCATTGTAGCAACTTTCCCAAAACATCTGCCTCTCATTTTTAGACTTGCTAATTTATACATAATAAATGTACCTGTTTATAGAATACAGCATAATAATTCAAAATATGTGTAAAATAGCATTTCTTTTCAAGCATAATTTCTTTATATTGGGTATCTCCAATTTTCTGTCAACCAATTCTTTATAAAATGTTTAATAAATTGTAAACTATAGTCCTCTTACGTTCTTTGGAACACTAAAAATTACTTTGGACCATAGTTTGGTCTCTGCCATTTGATTTCCATCATCTTTCCCTCCTCCTCCTTTCGTGACCATTTTTAGAATCAAAAATCACATTTTTTTTCGCTTTCCTTCCCCTGCTATCATTCACATATAATTTCTTCTAAGAATTGCTTTCAAGTTAGAACCCATCACTACCAAATGTTATGTTTTGTCCCTTTTCCAATGCATTTTTATTTGTTTTTATTTCCTTTCTACTATTTACATTTTTAATTTTTATTTAGGAAAAGTCAGAAAGATCAGCCACTTCATCGTCCTCTTCCACTCATAAATCCCCTCTGTGGTAAAGCCCACTAGTGGTCATTTTGTCCTGCTTAAATAAATTACTAGACAGATTCTTCCCAATCTTCCATTGATTTTGTATAGGACTGATTGTTATAATACTCATTATTTTAATGAACCAAATGAAGTTTTTGTCTTTTAACTTTCATAATTTTATTCTTCACTATGCTTTCTGGAAACATTAAGAAAAAATGAAATAAAGTGACTCCCTTTCATGTTTCATAGAATTCTAGTACTTTAAGACAATCCTTTTAAGTTTTCCCTTCCAAATGTGACACAGATAATAGCTACAGTTGCTGGATCCTTTGAGATTTACATATGCTTAGGTATACTTCTCTCTTCTGTTCCATAAAAGTCTAAATGAACCATCAATATTTCTTGTATGCTATGGATCACATACATTCTCAGGGTGTACCTCTGTTTTGGGCCTTTTTCATCCACTTACATTCTTATTCAAAGATGAGAACTGACTAGTCGAGGTAGAGATATTGGTACCTTCAATTTCTTGATTCCATGTTACCCGAAAGATTTGCTAAAAATTGAGAATACAGTGGTGTGTAGGAATGGTTTATTTCCCAGCAATATAAATATGTATAAACTTCAAAGAGACACTTAGCATCTAGCTCTTGTGTTACCTTTTAGCTAACCCAAGATATTTTTCACTGATTAATTGTCCATGTCCTTCCCAGTCTATTTATGCTTCTCTCTCTCCCTTTCTGTCCCTCTCCCTCTCTCTCCTTCTGTTTTCTCTTTCCTTCTTCCATTTCTTCCTCCTCTTTTCCCTCTTCTTCTCACTCCATCCTCCCCCATCTCTCTATTATCTAACAATAAGCTCTAATTTACAGGATATGAGCCTTAGATAAATTAAATGACTTGTGTAAGGTCACCTGGCTAGTAAGTTATGGAACCAGGATTCACACCAAGGTCTGTCAGTTGGTTTAGAAAATGCTTTATAACTCTTCATATGTCATAGCTCAAGATAATTAGGTTCCTCTCTGCACAGCAAATGTGTTCCATTTTATTGGTACATGGTATTAGCAAACACTCATGAAACATATTGTCAGGTATTTTATTAAATATTTATTTTCACATAACCCCAAGAGGAGCATATTCTATTATTTCAGTTTTAAAAATGAAGAAGAAATGCACATAAAGATTAAAAACATTTTCTTAATAAGATTTACTTGAAAGAATTTACAGAGAGAGGAAGAGTCAGAGAGAACAATTTTCCATCTGCTGGTTCACTCCCCAGATAGCACAAGCCAGCACTAGACCAGGAAAAGGCCAGGAGCCTGGAGCTTCATCTGAGTCTCCCATGTGTGTGGCAGGGGCCCAAGCGCTTGGGCCGCCTTCTGCTGCTTTTCCTAGGTAAGTAGCTGGGAGCTGGATCAGAAGTGGAACAGCCAGGACTCAAGCTGGCACTCATGTAGGATGCTAGTGTCATAGGCAATGGCTTTACCTGCTACACCACAACACCACCCCCAAGATTACATATGTTCTAAGTTCCCTAAATAGTACTCTTAACCACTGTGCTGGATTATGAGATTGAACCAAACTTTCTGGGTATGTTTTGACTAAATTATTTAGAATAGGCCTACTGCTATACTTGGTAAGATGCATTAGCGTCTCTGGCACATATCCTAGAGACCAAGAAAGACAGATAATGAAAACTATGTCCTTTGTCATCAAATTTAAAACCCAGTAAATGATACATATATACAAGCAAGTGCATTCCCTGAAGTTAAATATGTGGAAATAGCTCATTAAGTACTGTGAGAGCTTATTTGTGTGGCGTTTTGTAGACAGTCATGGATAAGAATAAATTGTGCTAACTTGTAGAATCTAGTTAAACATCTGTGAAAAAGAAAAGTTGAATTTAGTCTTTTTTTTTTTTTTTTTTTTTTTTTTTTGCAGGCAGAGTGGACAGTGAGAAAGAGAGACAGAGAGAAAGGTCTTCCTTTTGCTGTTGGTTCACCCTGCAGCTGATCCGATGGCAGGAGCCAGGTGCTTCTCCTGGTCTCCCATGGGGTGCAGGGCCAGAACACTTGGGCCATCCTCCTCTGCACTCCCGGGCCACAGTAGAGAGCTGGCCTGGAAGAGGGGCAACCAGGACAGAATCCGGTGCCCTAACCAAGACTAGAACCCGGTGTGCTGGCGCCGCAAGGCGGAGGATTAGCCTAGTGAGCCGCAGCACCGGCCTTGAATTTAGTCTTCAAAGGAAATATGTGAGTGTGGTCACTTGATATAACTGTTAATGTCGTCTCCCAGCTTGGATCACACACATGCTATATGGGAGTGCCTAATTTGAGTCCCAGCTTAACTTCTTCTTTTTTTTTTTTTTTTTTCTTTGACAGGCAAAACTAGACAGAGAGAGAGAGAGAGAGAAAAGTCTTCCTTCCGTTGGTTCACCCCCCAAATGGCTGTTACAGCCGGCACGTTGTGCTGATCTGAAGCCAGGAGCCAGGTGCTTCCTCCTGGTCTCCCATGAGGGTGCAGGGCCCAAGCACTTGGGCCATCCTCCTCTGCCTTCTCGGGCCACAGCAGAGAGCTGGACTGGAAGAGGAGCAACTGGGGCAGAATCCAGCGCCCCAACCAGGATTAGAACCCGGCGTGCCAGTGCCACAGGAGGAGGATTAACCAAGTGAGCCGCGGTGCTGGCCCTCAGCTTAACTTCTAAACCAGCTTCCTGCTGGTGCACATCCTGGGAAGCAGCAGAGGATGACTCAAGACGTCAGTCGGGTCCCTTCTACCTGCATCAGAGACCTGGATTGTCTTCCAACCATCTGCATGGCCTGGCCCAGCCCTGGCTTTTATGGGCATTTGAGGAGTGAATCAGATCGAAGATTTCTCTCTGTTCTCTTTCTCCCTTTCATTTAAAATGATAATAGGGGCAGGCACTGTAGTGCAGCAGGTAAAACAGTACCAGCATTCCACATAGGCGCTGGTTCAAGTCCCTGCTGCTCCCGGTGCAATCTAGCTCTCTGCTATGGCCTAGGAAAGCAGTAGAAGATGGCCCAAGTCCTTGGTCCCCTGCACCCTTATGGGAGACCTGGAAGAAGCTCCTGGCTCCTGGTTTTGGGTCGGCCCAACTCCGGCTGTTGCAGCCATTTGGGGAGGGAACCAGCAGGTGGAAGATCCCTTTTTTCTCTGCCTCTGCCTCTCTGTAACTCTGCCTTTCAAATAAATAAATACATCTTTAAAAACTAAAATAAAATGAAAATAAGTTATCAAATCTTAAAAGCAAAGGAAGAAAATATGAGTTATCATTGTAACAATAACTTTAGAACCTTGATAAGCATGAAATTGAGGATACTATAAACATAAGTTGCTTAAATTAAAAACTCCTAAAACAGAGTTACATAAAAATCAGTAACATAACTCTAACCTTGTATGCTGTATCTATTTTTATTTAGCTTGACCTTCTTAAAATTTATTTTGCTAAATCTGACTTATGAACCTGTCTGTTGAATAGTAAAGGACTGATAGATAATCCTGAGATATTTTTAGCTATTTATAAATATAATGTATGTGTCATGGATATTCTTAATAATTAACTGAATAAAAGGCACACATTTTAGTACTGAAATGAATAAATGCAATCTACAGACCATGTATATGTCACTGGAGTCATTCTTACTAAATTATAGCTTAAATAATATTTGAACATGGATTGCCAGTTAAATATATTTGATTATCTAGTTTATTTTTAAGAAAAAAATTTAAAAATAAAACACACACATTATCATTTCATAGTCTTTAATTTTGAAATGAATTGATGATTTATCTAAAAATAAAATTTATTATCCAATGGAGGATGTATGTAGTAGAAGACCATGGTCAAGGATTATACAAGAAGAGAGGTCTTCAAAAAATAAAATGGGATTAACAGATAAATTTATTAAGGTGAAAAAAATTTTGAAATCCAAGTATACTGATTTAATAGTGAATATTTTCTATGAATATTTTGTCATGTATATTAAATACTTACATATTTTTAATATGTTATCAGATATTTTCCTTGTACATTTAGTTTTGTTTAATTTGAAAAAGAAACAAAAAAGGCAGACAGACAGAGAAACAGAGCTCCCAGTTCCTGGCTCACTCCCTAACTGCTTGTAATGGCAGGAATGCTGAAGTTAGGAGCTGGGAATTTAGTCCAGTTCTCCTGTGTGGATAGCAGTAGCTCAATTACTGGAGCTGTCACTACTGACTCTGAGGGACTGCATTAGCAGGAATTTGGAGTCAGAATCCAGAGCTAGGTGTCTAATTCAGATACTCCAATGTGGGATGCAGATAGCCTATCTGGAGTCTTAACCTGTGAAACAGTTGTCTGCCTCTGCATTTTTAAATTTCCATAAAATTTAAAGCCTACAGGAAAGCTGTAAACTCTGCACCCAAATTTCCCAAGCATTTGCACTGTGCTTTAACATGAATATGTACATAAAATGAATGTTACACACAACAAATGAAGCTTGGGTCTAAATTTATATAAACACTCATATGTACATATTATTCTATGAAATATTTGAGAAGTCGAGGATATAGATCCCTGTTCTCCAAATTCTTCATTGTGCAATTCCTAAGAATGAAGATTTATATATGCATACTGCAGTGTTAGAATTAGGAAAATTTATATGGCTATAAAACTATTATATACTCCACAGTCTATATTTAGATCTTCTGAGTTAACCGATAATGTTTTCACTGTGCACTCTTTCATTGCTAATCCAGTGTGCAGTCCAGGGTTACACATTGTGTTTAGTGTTCCTGTCTCTTTAGTCACCCATCTAGAACAGATATTCAGTCTTTATTCATTTCTGTTGACCTTGAGAATTGTGAAGAGTTATTGAGTGGTTACATTGAAGAATGTTCTTAAATTTGAGTTTGTCTGATTTCTTTTAGTGACTTTGAATACTTGGTGCTAGGGTCTGAATATGTGTCTTCCCAAAACCCACATGTTGATATGAAATCTCCAAAGCAACAGTCCTAAGAGATGAGGATTTCTGGGGGAGGTTAAGTCATGAGAGCTTTATGCTCATGAATGGGATTAATACATTTATAAAAGGTCTTCCAGAGAACTGCCTTGCCCTGCTGCCATGTGAAGATGCAGCAACATTTATAAAGCAGAACGTAAATTCTTACCACACAATCTGGTGGCACCTTGACCTTGAACTTCCCAGCCTCCAGAACTGTGAGAAATAAATTCCTATTATTTATACATAAGAATAGAATAAAAAACTTGGAGATTCTGTGAGTTATGTCTACTATAAAATTGCTGTTTCTCCCTTGTAATTAATGAGTCATTTGTAGATAGACATTTTAAAACCACTTGAATATTCTTTTTATCAAACTGTCACTAAATAGTTTACACTCCACTGATGATTTTCCAAATCTATCATTCCCTGTTTTTGTAAGTTGGCATTCAACTTGGAAGAAAGAAATTTCTTTGCTCTTTCCTATTTTAATTAATCAATTTATATTATTATAATTGTGGACTCATGGATTATTTTATTATTCAAGGAGCAATAGTCCAATAGTTCATGACTCATGTCTCTTTATTGATTCCCAAACTGTGATAATTTTGACCAGTGAAGGTCTTTCAAGCTGGTTTCTGTGCCACTCAGACACTCATTTCTCTTTCCTTATATAATTGCTTATTTTCAGGCACATTAAGAATGTCAAGTTAAGGCCGGCGCCACGGCTCACTAGGCTAATCCTCCACCTTGCGGCGCCTGCACACCGGGCTCTAGTCCCGGTAGGGGCGCCGGATTCTCTCCCGGTTGCCCCTCTTCCAGGCCAGCTCTCTGCTGTGGCCCGGGAGTGCAGTGGAGGATGGCCCAAGTGCTTGGGCCCTGCACCCCATGGGAGACCAGGAGAAGCACCTGGCTCCTGCCTTCGGATCAGCGTGGTGCGCCGGCCACAGCACGCCGGCCGCGGCAGCCATTGGAGGGTGAACCAAGGGCAAAAGAAGACCTTTGTCTCTGTCTCTCTCTCTCTCTCACTGTCCACTCTGCCTGTCAAAAAAAAAAAAAGTCAAGTTAAATTTCTTGACCAAGACCTGAATTCAACGTCCTCTCATTTTAAAGAAGTTTTACAAAACAGAATCTGAGGGACAGGCAGTTAGTCTTGCACTTAAGATGCTAGTTAAGACAACCAGGTGCCATTTCAGAGTGCTGGTTTCAATACCAGGCTCTGTTTCCTGACTTCAACTTCCTGCCAATGCAGACCCAGGAAGCATCCATTATTTGGGTCCCTACCACCCATGAGAAAGACCTACTTTGTGTCTCTAGCTCCTGGTTTTGGTCCTGGACCAACCCTGGTTGTTGCAGGAATTTGGAGAATGACCCAGTAGATAGGAGCTCTCTCCTGGACCCTCCAACATCCTCACCCCCACACCATTCTAATTAAAAAAAATAACACAGCAGGATCTGAATAAATATATGTTCTTTGCTGAGAGTATGCCATTAACTTTAATCCCTCTTAGTGGAAAAAAACAGAAAAAAATATGTGTGTATGTAAATTCTATTCAATTGTTTCAAAATTTTATTATTTATTCAAAAATCTGATATATATAGAGAGAGGGAGCGAGAGAGAGGGAGAAAGAGAGAGAGAGATCTTCCATCTGCTTCTTCATTCCTTAGATAGCTGCAATGGCCAGAACTGGACCAAGCCAAAACCAGGAACTTCAATCAAGTCTCCCACATGGGTAGAAGGGGTGTAAAGACTTGGGCCATCTTCTGCTGCTTTCCCGGGCTATACCAGAGAGCTGGATCGGGAGAGGAGCAGCTGGGACTAGAACCGGTGCCCATACGGGATGCCGGCGCTTCAGGCCAGGACTTTTAACACCACCGCACCACAGCACTGGCACCCAAAATATGTTTTGATTGATAGTAAAACCTGTTTTGGAGTCAATCTAGTAACAATGTGAGCTGGTGCATCTTTTCATAGATTTGGGTATACACGATAGAGACAGAATAATGAGATTCAGAAGGTTTTAGGAAATAGTGATTTTTTAAAAGGGTAAGTCTAAAGAATAGATTTAGGAATATTGGAATATTTGGGCTTTGATTTGAAAGGTTCCCCTGGACTTGTGAACTGACTCAGGAAATATACTTTAAGTGTTTGATTTTTCTTACTTTTTTCCTTTGCTCATTTTCTTTTGCTTAAAATAGATGCATACCTACATTTCATCTGCAAATAATTTAAAGCTTTGTTGTCTAAAATGGCCTTTCCTTGTAAAGCACCATTGTGCTTCCATGAGTTCCCTTTTAGCTCAACCACTGTATGATTTAATCACACCAAGACATACACAGGGCTAGTACTCCTAAGATGTTCCAGCTAGTGTGTGGCCATGTATGGGCTGGAACTTAAAATTCCTAACTTTGAGTTTTGTGCAATTCTCATGGCATTTGTCTTTCTTATTTTACTTCATTTCCTCCTCTTCCTTGGGTACAAATTGGACAAATACTTCCTCAGCGAAACGTTTCAAGCAAGAACCTCAGGGCACAATATCAGCAGATCTCCTCTTGGTGTATGTGGTGATGGCCTAATTTCCACTGCGTGTTTGGGGTAGAAAGGAGGATCGCTCTCAGGAGAGGTCCTACATGCTCTAGCCTTAGTGGGTCTTTAATTCAACAGTGATTAATTACTGCTGTCCGGTGCTCTGCTGGGCCCCGGAGAGAAAGTGATAAATAGATACAGAGCCTATGTTCATGGAGTTCACAGTCTAGTGAGGTTAAGAATAAGTACTATTCTAGATATATATATATATATATATATGATATAATGGAACCATGATGATAAGCATAACTTTGGATGATTATTTACAGGATTCACAAAAGCAATGCTGTATAGTCTGCATTTTTAATGATAAAAAATATTTATTTGGGGGAGAGAAGAGTTTGGGGTGACTTTATAGGCAAATGTGGACACTGTGGTGTTCGGCCAGACTCACTTTTCAGACTGAGACACGCATTCTCCTCCTTTCCACATCATACCATCTCTTATAAAGTTGGCTGCTGATAGCTTATAAGTGAGTCTTTCTGTGGCTTGCTTTCAGCCAAAGGAAGATGTCTCACCCACTGTATCCCTAGCATTTTGGGTAAGGGATTCTGAACTTGTATGTGTGTATGATACATTCATTTCATTCTCTAGCCTCTACTGTATTACGTTTTTCTTGTGCATAATCCCATTTAAATTTTAACATCACTATGAGATCTGCAATCTCTAATATCCTAATTTTTCAGCTTGGGATGCTGGGGATACAGTGGGTTTTAGATTTGGAGTTTGTTTTCAGATCATGAAATGTTTTCCTACACTTCACCAGCTGAGCACCTCTAATCCAAAATATTAAAATTCAAAATTCTCCAAAATATAAATTTTAGCATAAAGTTAGCCCTCCAAAAGTTTCCAGTTTTTTTTTTTTTTTTTTTTTTTTTTTTTTTTTTTTGACAGGCAGAGTGGACAGTGAAAGAGAGAGAGACAGAGAGAAAGGTCTTCCTTTGCCCTTGGTTCACCCTCCAATGGCCGCTGCAACTGGCGCGCTGTGGCCAGCGCACCGCGCTGATCTGATGGCAGGACCCAGGTACTTCTCCTGGTCTCCCATGGGGTGCAGGGCCCAAGCATCCTCCACTGCACTCCCTGGCCACAGCAGAGAGCTGGCCTGGAAGAGGGGCAACCGGGACAGAATCCGGCACCCTGACCCGGACTAGAACCCCGTGTGCCGGCGCCGCAAGGCGGAGGATTAGCCTATTGAGCCGCGGCGCCGGCTCAAAAGTTTCCAGTTTTAAGCATTTCAGATTCTGAATGTTGAGATTAGGAATGCTTGACCTCTATTATCACTATATTTTGGTAATGGGTTTCAAGTACACATTTAAATGCAGAAAAGTATGCTTTACCCATGGGCAAAACTAAGTGTCAGAGATGACTTCTGTAATAACATTTTATAACTATTTCTATTTTAAATGAGTATAATAAATCAATAAATGTAAGAATAAAATCTGTTTTATGTGATTTTTCTTTTTTTTTTTTTTTTTTTTTTTTGACAGGCAGAGTGGACAGTGAGAGAGAGAGACAGAGAGAAAGGTCTTCCTTTGCCGTTGGTTCACCCTCCAATGGCCGCCGCTGCAGCCGGCGCACCGCGCTGATCCTGGCAGGAGCCAGGAGCCAGGTGCTTTTCCTGGTCTCCCATGGGGTGCAGGGCCCAAGCACCTGGGCCATCCTCCACTGCACTCCCTGGCCATAGCAGAGAGCTGGCCTGGAAGAGGGGCAACCGGGACAGAATCCGGCGCCCCAACCGGGACTAGAACCCGGTGTGCCGGCGCCGCAAGGTGGAGGATTAGCCTATTGAGCCACGGCGCCGGCTCTATGTGATTTTTCTACTGTAGGTTCTAGAAATACTATGTGAAGAATGTAGTCATAGTCACTGACTTTCTAGACAGTTTTACTCCATAGTGAGTTTACACTATCCCATGAATGCAGTGATTAAGAACACAAATTACAGTAAAGAGCTAACTTTGGTGCCTAACATTAGTCCCCCTGCCTGGATTGCATCTGGGAATATAAGAATAACTTAATTCCTTTATTGTTAAATACTTAATAAACACCTTCTATATTCAAGACAGATGTGTCATACTTTGAAAGCTGTTCAGATAAGTTTATAAGAGTGGATTTTTTAAAACTCTAGAATGAGTAAAATATAATAGTGAAACTGTAGAGTAAGAAGTCGTTCATACCATAAGGAAAGTAGGGTGAGAGTTTTGAAAAAGACAAAATAATTTTTATTTGATAGAAACAAAGAAGTATTCATTGATATTTTACTTGAGACTTGATGGATGAGACTATTTAACTATCATCTAAAAGTCTTTTCATATACTCTTTCCATCCATAGACTTCTTTTCTTCTTCCCATCAGTATTTTGAGATACAAGGTGCTACTGTGGAAAAATATCTGGATGCATGATCAGAAAGATTTGAATTCTATTCAGGATGTTTGTTTGTCTACTATGTGTATGTAATATGTTGATGGTATTCTTAATGTAATTTTTATGTTTTAATAAGCACATCAGTGCATTTCCTGTCTCTTGAATCGAGGGAAACCATTTAGTATTGTGAGCTTTGTTTACTCCATAAAGAAGTGTGAAGATGAAATATTCTTTATGTACATCTGAAGATCAAAGGTGTAAAGAATTTGACAGTCTTTTATAAACTGTATAACATCACATTGCTGTAAGGAATTGTAACCAGAACATTAAGTCCCAGACAAACCAACTAAGTCATTTCACAAAGTGTTGGATGACTGAGTTTAAAGCTTTAATCTCTTAACATACTATTCAACACTCTGAAAACATAGTCGAAAGAGGGGAAAAAGTAAGGAGAGGGCTACACAGCCTCTTAGAACAGGACCTGAATGCCCATTAAAATGCATCTAGCAAAGGACATAAAACCAATGAGAAGAGCAATTTATTTTTACTGCTGGGGCAAGAGTCATGCAACTATTTTTACTAACTGCGGTTGTTCCCAAGTCTATCGAAGAACCTAAAATATTTATGATAGCAGTGTCTGTGGGAGACTCTGTCGCAAGCAGAAAAGCCAACCTGGGATGGAATGTGTTTGTTGTCATTTCCTTGTCTGATAAGTAATGCAGTGAAAGTAGAGAGGGACTGAGCAAATCCTCAAATAGCACATCAAAAAAAGAAAAATGAGGAAACCATGGCACTATGCCAGGAGCAAGAGCTTTGCCAGTTTGGCACTTTGCCTACCTAGACTTGGGGATTACCCTGTAGTATATTAAAGTATCAGCTTTTTAATTTACCATATTATTTTCCAGATGTTTTTGGTAAAAAGGGACTTCTCAGCAAACACTTGAGTGCTTGTCAGAGAATTACACATTTAATATTACACTACTCATTATTTTAATTAATGACAGGAAGAAATTGCTTGAAGAAAATTCTTAGTCACACAAAAAAGAATGTTAATATTTTATGAAGGGAGGAAATTATCCTTAACTCTGATGAATTGGAATATTCAAAAATTATAATAGGAGGAATATTGCTGGGAAAAACGAACTGATTATAGTGCCAGTTATACACTATTGTATACTAATTTGGAGAGAATGAGATTGTGAGGAAACTTGACATTAGAGCAACATGATGTAATATTGAGTAACATACATGAAATTAACCTGTACCATGCAATAAATAACGGTTCAGTTAGAATTTCACAGTGGGCTTTAAAATAGTGTTGGATGCCAGGGACATAAATTCTAATTGCTGGTTTGTTAGCAGCTTTGTGTATTAATGCCATAGCAATCACTTACTGAATGCTTTCTTTGTGTCAGACATTGTGTTAGGCACTTTACACAAACATAAGAATTTAGAGCAACATCCCATTCTGCTCAGGAGAATGGGACTTATAGACTTCAAATCATTTTCTCAAGTGCATTGGGTAAAGGCTAGGCCATTCTAGTCCCAGTTTTGAACTGTTATAATTAACTTTTTAAATCTCTCTCAAAAAAATTAGTTTTCCCATGTTTCAGATGAATTAGCTACGTTTGGAATTCTGTTTGGTCCTGTCCAGTTTTGAAATTCTGAGGTCTCTTTTTGATTGTATATTCATTAGTTCCTGCTGTGTGCCAGGCCAGATACCATACCAAGCCCTAAGCTTCATGATCAGATATTTAGTAAACCCATGCTTACTGATACCTGCATAATGCTCCTCCTCTTGGACTGACTAATATTTCCAGCTAGGAAGAAAGTCCTTTTCTGCCAGAAACATCTGAAAAATAATATTGTGACTTTTTAGATGCTGCCTTCAATGAAACATATGTAAATATATGGGATATAACCAATTCTCTTCACAATAGCTTAACCTTGCAGAATGTTAATCTGCCTACTAATGCCCTTCAGATTCTGCCATTACAGCAGTCAGTTATTGGTATCTTCCTTCATTCCTTTTAGCTGAACACTTCTTGGATAGCTGCCCCCTTGCCTTCCAGTAGAATTGCCTTGCTTGTGTTTTGAAGGTTTACAACCTTGATACCCCTTTACTAATGATGTGGATCTTGAGAAATGTGAATATTGGTACTAACACTATGAATGTTAGAAGACTATTTCTTTTTGTAATAAATTAGTACAAAAGCAAGCAAGACCTCTATTTTCATTCTTGAACACTTATTCCTATGATAAATTTTTGAATAGTAGAGATCTGAGTTATATACAGCAGGTACATCATTGGGTACATTAATGGAATTTATTTTTCACAGATATAAAAATCAACCATCATTTATTTTGTATTAGAAAAAATATATAGGAATAATGGCTACACTGGAGTGCCAAGATCTATGTGACTTCTATCTTAGTCTTTTAATGTTGAATCCTTCCAAAAATAATAGCCACTCCTGGCCTTCCTTGTAGTATGACGTGCTCTACAAATAAAAACACCCAGGCCCGACTCAGGCAGAATCAACATAATTAAGTGTCCATTGAGCTCACATCTATGTTCTTGCCTCACCTTCAGTTCCAGCCCCCTGAAGTTCTGCTGTAGCCCTGACTCTTCTTTCTCCAGCACAGTTCATCTTGCCACCCAACCCCCAGTGCTGGCTTTTGTATCACTTTTCTTATCTTAATTACTTTGCCCTTTAGAATGAACTTTTATTTCTTTAAAAATAATTATTTCAGCATTTGGGAAGAACAGCACAGAGTGTTCTTTATGGTTTAAGGGATTTATAAGCAATAAAAGTTTACTTTGAAAACCCAATGCAAGAAGGATTAAGTTCTCTATTTTCCTATTGAGAAAACTGAAGCTCACACTGCTAAGTGATTCATCCCCGAATCAAAAGACAGATATTACACAGGTATGCTTAATAAAATATAAAACTTGCACTTAGATAACCATTGCATGTATTCGATACATACAATATCTTTAGAACTCTATAATTGGAGCTCTTTCTAGGGCAACACCTTTTATTACAAAGTACAAGCAAGAAGAAGGGAAATAGTATGAGAACATAGTATTTAGACAGATTTTCAGATTGTATTCAAATATATCTTATCCATCAAGCCCCAGATAAAACATCAATGAAGCCTTCTTTCTGTATCTATCAGATAAAAATAATGTTGTCTTTCTAAAAATTCCCACAGTATTTTTCCTCTTATGATAGTGAACTATTTCCTACTTGGTGATTTCAGTACTTCATTCAGTTGCCTCATTCTCTCAGCTGCATAGAAAATGTAAAAGATGAATGCTGCTATTATTAGTGTGAATCCTCATATCTTAAATGAATATCGTAACTCATACAATCGTTAACCTTTTTTAATGATTTATTTGTTTTACTTGAAAGGCAGAGTTATAGAGAGGCAGAGAGAGAGAAAGAGAGAGAGATCCTCCATCTGTTGGTTCACTCCCCAGAGATAGCTGCCACGGCCAGAGCTGTACCAATCTGAAGCCAGGAGCCAGGAGTTTTGTCCAGGTCTCCTATACATATGCAGGGGCTCAAGGGGTTGGTCTTTCTTCCATGGCTTTCCCAAGCCATAGCAGAGAGCTGGATTGGAAGTGGAACAGCAGAGACTCGAACCAGCGCCCATATGGGATGCTGGTATTGTAGGTAGTGGCTTTACTGGCTATGCCACAGTGCTGGCCCCCAATTGTTACTTTTTAAGAGATAGCTGATTGTTAATATCAAGACATAAAAACTAATGTTTAGTCATAACAAAAACTTGACTTGTAATTCAATGTTAGTATCCCTAAAATCATTAGTTAATCAGGCTCCAAGATGTTTACTCTGCTAGAATTCCAATTCCATCCAGGTATAGGCAAGATGATTTCTATGAATCCCATGAAGGAAATAAATTCTGCCTCAGAAATGTTCCCAGGATGATATTGGGCATTAAATCAGGAATATAGAGGTCCTAGATAACAGATGCCACTCTGCTAATGTGTAGGCATACTAGAAGACTGGGCTACTCCTTTATCGAACTTTTGCTTCTAAGTATGGAACCTGAGGCATTTTAAAGAAAACTGGCTGCAGAGGATAAGCTGCCTTGGGAAGATATCCAAGTGAGACTTACACTATTTTCTCCTCCTCCTTTTTACATGTTACTAAACTGCTTTGCCTCTACCTCAAGCTGTAGCACCCAGCATTTTATTTTACTATTGATAAAAAGATGAGACATTTTAAACAGATTAGGACAGTATATTAATAGTCAATTACTGAATAATAAGTATCCCTCAAACTTTGGAATTTAAAAATCTAAGCACTTATTATCTTCTGGTTTCTATGGTTCAGAAAACCAAGGCTAGCCTAACTGGATGATTGTGGTCCAGTATCTATTAGAAGGATTCAGTTTAGCTGCTGGCCAAGGGTCCAGTCATCACATAGCTCAACTGGACTGGAGAACCTGCTTCCACGATTGCTTATGTTATTACCGGCAGGGCTCAGTTCTGTGCTGTGTGTTGGCTGGAGGATCCAATCCTCACCAAGTGCTGGACATGGGACTACTTGGTATGGCAGTGGCTTCCTAAGGGCAGGGAGTCCAAAAGAGAAACAATGGGAACAAGAGAGCATCAAAAACAAAAACTGATGTCTTTTGTAACTTAATCTTGAAAATATGCTGCTGTCAGTTTAGCCATATGCTTTTGCTCACATAGGACAATATTGTAAAATCCAAGAGGAGCCTCACAAGGGCATTAGGGTAATTTGGGGGGGAGGGATGGAGTGCATCTTGCAAGCTGACAACCGCAATCTACCCTCTGACACCAAGGGTTTATCTCCCTCACACATGCAGTATAAATGCATCCTCCACCACCAATTATCCTATCAAAGCAGCTCAAATTCTAGAATCTTATTTTCTTTTTTTAAAAAAGATTTATTTATTTATTTGAAAGTCAGAGTTACAGAGATGGAGAGACATAATCTTCCATCTGCTACTTCACTCCCCACATGGCCACAATGGCTGGGGCTTGGGCAGGCCAAAACAAGGAGCTTTTTCCAGGTCTCCTACATAGGTGGCAGGGGCCCAAGCACTTGGGCCATCCTCTTCTGCTTTTTCTGGGCCATTAGCAGGGAGCTGGATCAGAAATGGAGCTGCCAGGACTCAAACCAGCACCCCTAGAGGATGCATGAGACAGCGTTACCAGCTATGCCACAATGCCGGCTCCTAGAATCCTGTTTTCTGAATCCAGTCTCTGTGAGGATGAGGCTTCTCTGGTGTAGTTGTTTGAGTTTAATCATTCAAGGGCAGTTCTTCATAATGTGCAGAAATAAAGCAATGTTATCCATAACCTAGACCCAAGACATAATGAGTTTGTTAGAGGATAATGGCTATGGACATCCAAATGTTGGGATTTTTTGATTAGGCTCATGGTCTAGGAAGTATTCTTAACCCACCTCTCAGCTTTTTGTTTATACCTCTCATTTATCATTCCTATTGCACTAAAGGCACTATGTGTTTTCAGCTGAGTATTTTTCTCGGCCTACTTCTTGTCAATACACAGAATTTGGAATGTCTTAAAAGTTTCCTTTCATTTTCTACTTTGTCTATTTCAGCCCTACTGCCTATTTCTGAACTAACAGTTGCCTTACAACTTTGTGAATTGTCTGTGAATCCTTTTTGGGATCTACTTCATTAGTAATAAAACACAACAAATATCTTCAATTCCCTACCTTACCTTTTGCTGAGATTCTTGAGAACAAAGCCTTTACTCTTTGTAGAAACTATTGTTTTATTCAGAAGATACATGCGCATGCTCAGTACACTAGAGGATTTTTTGATTGCCTTAATAGTACTCTAAGATAGCACTTGTGATCTTTCAGAGGTCTTCATCTTTTTAAATAATCATACTTTTGGCTTTATCTTCGGATTATGTTTTGTTACATGCAAATACAGAATTTTTCAGGATCATCAAGTTCTCTCTCGTTTTTGTTTAACTTCCCCTTTATTTTATCTATTTCTCAACTCTTACATTTTGCTGTTATCAAAGAAGCCAGAGGTCTGGCAATCTGTTTGGAAATCTTAGATAGACTGCCTTCCACAGTAGGTGCATTTTCCACATTCCATGTATTTGCAGGCCATTGTGTTGCTAATCTTTGTGCAACCTCATGACAAGGGTCTTTCTCTCTCCAGTTTGCAGAGCATTCATGTCACTTTCTCAAGAAACTGCCTGCAGCTTTATCAAGACCATGAGGCTTTCTAGTAGCAGCTTCTACGTGATGCAGGGTTTCCACTCTGGTCTCCAATTCTACTTCTCAATTTCTAAGCCACTTCCACATTTTGAGTCTTCAAGTATCCTATGTCCAGGGACCAAATTATTCCAAAGCTTAAGCTTAAAAATTAAAGAAAAAGCTATTAACTCTCAGTTTCTGTTAATTTGTAATCTTTGAAAGACTTAACTCTATGGCTGTGGTTCAGGGTCTCTCATGAGTTAGTGGTTAAGTTGTTGGCAGTATTTGGATTGGAGAATCTGTTTCCAAACTCACTTACATAATTGTTGGCAGGACTTGGTTTCTTGCTGACTGTTGGCTGAAGGCCTCTTTTCTTCACCATATGGGCCTCTCCATAGGGCTGCAGAACACTGAAAGTTAAGCAAGAGTGAGGGAGAATGTGCGTGAAGGAGAGTGTTCATAACCGAAGCTGTGATCTTGAAAATGACAAAGCTTCACTAAGCTACATGCTACTGATCACACAAAGCACCCTTGGCACAGTTATAGAGATTACACAAATATGTCAAAACCAAGAAGCAGAAATAACTAAGGACCACCCTGGAGTCTGTCAGTCACAAAGCTCAGGTAATGCAAGAGGTGCTGTAACTTTAAGATGCATAGAATCAGGAAGGTGAACATTTGTGGAAATTAATTTCATATTTATCTAATTCCAGATGGAACCTGTTTTTCTCTAAAACTGACATTCTTACCAGGTTCCAAAGGGACAGATTGGTGACATCTCCATAGTAAGCTAATCCAACTTTGTTTGTAATGAATGGCTCCTATAAATACTGAGAACAATTGAATAGAAGACCAACTACAATGAATAATTAACATTTAACATTTTTAATGTTTTTGTACAGAATATTCTATTATTTAAGATATGTTGTACTCATATAATCAGACTTCAGATAATAACCATGATATCCCTACTAATTTTTTTACTTGGTACCAGTCTTTTCTCCACTGTAAATATAGTATCTAACATACTAGAAGGTGTTTGAGAAAAATACTAATTACTTCTTACAAATAAAGCCACCGATGGATCTAATTTGGTCTAAAACATGGCTGCTGTTGGAGATTTCTTCATGCTTTTGTCCTATATACCAACATTGGGAAAGCACTTGGCATGGTCAAGTCAACCAACATTTTATTTTTAAATAAAAAGGTAGATTGTTGAGTGGATAAGTGATAGAATGGACAGGTAATACATCAGTGAGAGTCTTCCTTATGTATACTAATTCAGATAATTATTTTATTTCTATGATTCTCCAGAACATGTTTATATATATGAATTGTTTTGTAATTTAAGTTACAAAAGTTCCATTTATTTCATATATTCAGATTAAGTGATACTTCCCTCCTTCCTGCCCATGCTCCAACCCTTCTTCCTCCTCACTCTCCCATTTCCACTCTTAATTTTTACAATGATCTATTTTCAGTTTACTTAATGATCATAAAGTTAACACTACACTAAGTAAAAGAGTTCAACAAATAGTATGAATAAAAAAGCAGCGTTCTTCAATAGAAGAGACAAAGGCTGCAAATGATCATTAAGTCTCAAAATGTCCATTTCACTCCAATACATTACATTTTAGGTTCTCTGTTACACCTGATCAAGGAAAACTATGCGCAAATTGTATATACTGTGTAATTCATCTCTCTGTTCACTGACATATAATTGCTTAGAACCCACAACTAAAAGAAATTCTTAAAAAATGAGAAAGCATACTGTTAATGTAGATTAATATAATATTAAAAAAGTATTGAACTGTGCTTATTTTAAAAAGTCCTCTAAGCTCCTAGTTTGATACTTGATATATTTAATTAATCCAAATTTCTATGTTTATGCCCATAAAGGATATGGATTCCCTTAACTGTAGTCATAATAAGGGATTACAAAGCATAAAGAAAGTAGCTATTTAAGAGGTTGCATATTCACAGGTCTAAGGTGGTAAAATTACTTTCTCACTGACTCTTCTTTGTATCAGAATTTCAGCTTTGCTTTTGAAGTTATGGAAGTCACT
Organism: Oryctolagus cuniculus; assembly: GCF_964237555.1. Lineage (NCBI taxonomy): Eukaryota > Metazoa > Chordata > Mammalia > Lagomorpha > Leporidae > Oryctolagus > Oryctolagus cuniculus. The sequence continues at coordinate 43,233,536 of NC_091449.1, forward strand.
TTAATGCCAAGATTTTTCTGATAAGGCTTTAGCACTGAATAGATCTCAGAACCTTTCAGATTCTTCACTTAATTCAGCTATTTGCAAAAGGTAAGAAAATAAAATTACTAAATGAAGGAAGATGGCATGACAAGGTCTTTATTTTTCTTGAAGAGAGCAGAGTGTCTGAGAGGGGCTAAACAATTATGTGATAGCCAGCTTGGTTTGATGTTACATAGAGAGAAATATGGGCACATTGAAACTTTTAAGTACTTTTCTTATGTCAAAATCATTAAGAACCATTCATACTTTGTAAGTTAGTTTTCTGAGATTATTAGTTTCTTCTTTAATGTGTGTCTTTTTTTATAATTTCTTAAAGAATCTTCAAAATAATTCTGATGCCTTAAAACTAGAACATGTACTGAATAAGACTCATAATATCTCATTCTTGGGGACATTATAATTATCTGGCATATAAGCATGTATGGTTTTGTGTCACCGAAAAAGTCTCAATGGGCATAATTAATATAAAATGTATTCCATGTTCACAAGAAGATTTTTTTCTTTCAATTGAGCATATTTTTCTGATTAATAATTCTCTCTGAACAAAAATCTTCTTCAATATAATATCTTCTTTTTAAAAAAATAGTTATTTATTTATTTGAAAGGTAGAGTTACAGAAAGGCAGAGGCAGAGAGAGCAAGGTCTTCCATCTGCTGGTTCACTCCCCAGATGGCTACAACAGCCAGAGCTGGTCCTAACCGAAGCCAGGAGCCAGGAGCTTCTTCTGGGTCTCCCATACAGGTGCGGGAGCCCAAGGGCTAGGGCCATTTTCTACTGCTTTCCTAGGCCATTGCAGAGAGCTGGATTGGAAGTAGAGCAGCCGGGATTCGAACCAGTACTCATGTGGGATTCCAGCATGCAGGCGGCGGCTCTACCTGCTATGCCACAGTGCCTGCCCCTTCCTCTTCTTATTTTTTTGAAGATTTATTTATTTTGTATGAAAGTCAGAGTTACACAGAGAGAGAAGGAGTGGCAGAGAGAGAGATGTCTTCCATCCACTGGATCACTCTGCAATTGGCTGCAATGATTGGAGCTTCACTGATCTGAAGCCTGGAGCCTGGAGCTTCTTTTGGGTCTCCCATGTGGCTGCAGGGGCCCAAGCACTTGGCCATCTTCTACTGCTTTCCCAGGCCATAGCAGGGAGCTGGATGGGAAGTGGGGCAGCCAGGACTGGAACCTATGCCCATATGGGATGCTGGCACTGCAGGCGGCGGCTTTACCCTATGCCACAGCACCGGCCCCCCTTCTTTTTTAACCACAGACAACTAAGTTACAGTGATTATGTTGACTGGATTTAGGGTCTGTAATAATTGTATGCTTAACTGCTGTGAATGAGAATATAAACCATTCCTCTTGTGGTGTTAAGGAATTATTTTCCATCTTGATAAAATATTGCTTATTTTAACATACTTGATGCTTTACATTTGTAACTGTCACAATCCTCATTTTTCTGCAGGTGTTGTTGTCACACAATAAATATGGAGATTTTCTTTGTCACTTACTTGATTAAAATAATGGAAAACATACAGTGAAAAGAATATTTCAGTGCAATTCAGTCATTAGCTTAGCTTCCTTTTATGAGTATCATTCTTTCAATAGCTTCACAAGAATATTAGTCTGTGTGTTCTCAGAGGTGATTTACAAAACTCATTAAAGATATGGAAATTATTTTAGAAACTATCTAAATTGAATTTAGGAGTGATGATAAAACCTATGTATGATTTCAAATAGTACACATATCATGTGAAGTAGAGCTCTTCAATAAATACAGAAATATGAAATTGAATTTTCTAAGACAAAATTTCAACTACTTTTCATGCTGTTTTTAAAATTTGTATTCAGAAAATATGATCATCCTACTTGGATAAATATACAAGGTTTTTAGTTAATGGACCAGTTTTGCCATTCATTGGTTCTGGAATCCTAAATGTATAAGGGCAAAACTGATCTTGATATTCTTGTATTTACACCAATGGCTAGCTATTACTCTGAAAAAGAAGACAGAGTTATTTAAATGGTTCATGTTCTACTTTTTCTATTGCTGTGTGCATTGTTATGTTCCTTATGGCAGTAGTCCCATCGACATCAAATGCTATGATATCCGTGGTCTTTAGTTGTCTGTGCACCCAAACTTTTGCAGTGCCTCATCCCACTTGGCAAGCTCCTAATATTTATTCTTTGAAAATCTGAATTTTCACAGAGTAAGTGGACTCTGAACCATCTAATTCTTTTTTAATTTCTATCACAAGGCCACATCACATTGCATTGTAGATTCCTGCTCTCTGATCAAACTCCTTTTCTGAACTGGAAGCAATGTGAAAGTAAGTAGCAGGGTAGACTTGGCATTCTTTATACCTCAGGTGGAGTATAGCACATGGAAAAAAATTGATGATATATGGGTTGCTTGAAAGAATGAGTGAACAAAGAAAAGAAACAGTGAATTAGAAATGCAATTTCAATTTCCTGTGCTTAGATATGTGGATAAAAGCACAGGTTTGTTGGAAGGCAGAGCCGTCTAGTTGTCTATCTATGTCCTTTTGCTCAGTCCTGGCTCCTTAGAAACATTGTGTATCTTTATGAAGCCTACAAACCAGTTCTGGCATGACTCATATATGTAAAGAACAGATTTTCATTTTGTTTTAGCTCATGCTATTTTGCAGTGTTCAATTTTAGACAACTGAAACTGAAACTTCATCTGAACATACATTATTGGTATGAAACTTTATTGAAATAATCGGTATCAAAATTATTAATATAATGCTACTAAACACTATAATGTGTCTGTGTCCACGAGTGTATACACACACACACACACACACACACATGCACAAAACAGAGACAGAGAAAAAGTAATTGTTTTTCCATTTGTGCTTCTCAGGAGTAAATAATCAACCCATTTAATGAAGGAGGAAATTCAGTCTTACCTAACAAAACATGTACCACACTGATTGCAAAATTTATCTTTGAGAAAATACAAATTATTGCATACCCCAACTTTACTAAGATGTTGCTAGAAGCCAGTTTGTCCCATCTAAACAGGTAAACATTTAGTGTGATATCCTACAGGTAACTTATCATTAAGATGTATAGTTCAGGCAACTTTGGGTGTGATAATCATTGAGTACAGTGGAAGAAGACTGATAAAATCTAAAGGGCTGATGCCCCATGTATTGAAGTTTCAAGTGCATTACTTAATAGATTATGGTTATGATTATGCATAATGTATAGCTTTGTTAATCTCTTGAGATGATTATTGATAAGTTTTTTGATTATTTGTATTAACCCCTTGCCCTTGATTCCAAAGGCACCCATATTATCTTAAGTTGAAAACATATCTTCTAATGCATTTGTTTGCTTATGCCAGATAATAGACCATTACAATTGCTTTGACTTGATTTATATGCTGTTTAGGCTTAAGTTTTTATTAGTATATTTAAGCTTATGTTACTTCTTGATGGTTAAAATAGAAATATTCCCAGAAAACATCACAATAGACAGATCTTGGGATTGTTCCAGAGCAGAATATATACCATAATGATGTTTATATGTCAGTATAAGAATATTTCACTATAAGAAATGTAGTGTCCCACTTTCTGTGGTTCTCACAAAAAACCTGACGTGATCATGATGTACTTTAAAAAATTACTCTCTTATAAATTTGTTACAACAGATTAGGCTCCAAACTGATATCTTATTTCTGATGGTTCAGACTTTTCCAAAGAAGTACCCATAGATTTTCTTTCACCCCTCAAATTATCATCCTTAGTCAGTATTGATTAAGTATCTTTTTGAGCTCTGTTGCCTTGTACACACTGTGCAAATTCCATCAATTTTTCTTCTCTTAAAGGGCCTGAAACCTAAAAAACACCAATGGTCAGCCTTGAGGGATCCAAGGCATCACATAAGTGTCCTATTTTTCATCCCAGAGAAAGGGTATTAGTGAGGCTGAATAGGCATAGAGTTAAAGGAAGGATTCCTGTCTTTCTTGGCTTTGGGTCTTTACACAATCCTGAAAAGGAAAAAGACTGCTAAAATAAGTGTACTTGTAAAGAGTTAAAGAACAAAAAATAAGGAGATGAAAATGTTTATTATATGATTCGGTCAGTTATACCATATATATATGTTCAAATGTTAGATGGCCCTACAATAAATGTACAAATATGTGATAATCAAAAAAATTTAAATTTAAAATGGCCTGGGAGTGCAGTGGAGGATGGCCCAGGTCCTTGGGCCCTGCACCCGCATGGGAGACCAGGAGGAAGTACCTGACTCCTGGCTTCGGATCAGCATGGTGCGCCGGCTGCAGCGCGCAGGCCGCAGCGGCCATTGGGGGGTGAACCAACGGAAAAAGGAAGACCTTTCTCTCTGTCTCTCTTTCTCTCACTGTCTAACTCTGTCAAAAAAAATTATAAGATTTGTGATAAATCTAAAAAGAAAAAAACGCTAGAGTCATGCCTCAGTATCCATGAACACCTTGCCAAGAATGTTCAAGTCCCTTACATAAAAGGGCACAGTACCTGCATATAACCTACAAATAACTTTCCATATACCTTAAATCATTTCTAGATGATCTATAATACTAAATATAGTGTAAATTGTATGTAAATAGCTGCTATCCTGTATTTTTTAAGGAGTAATGGTAAGGAAAAGTTCACACTGAATATGCACAGAGGTCCCTCCCCACAAATATTTCCCATCCCTGGCTGCTTGAATTCATGATGCAGAACTCGTGAATTAGGAGGGACAAATTGTGATGTTTTAATTGAAAAACACTTCAGTTCTCTGTTAAACCAGCAGATTTGAGACAGTGTTTTGGAATTTGTTGAACACACACGAAAAATTAGTTAGAGATGTAATACTACTTTGCTTTTGCATGTCATAGTTTATTATTTTAATTATAATTATTTAAGTTTCTGTACTTAGGACACTCTTTCCTTATGTCAACTTCAATTAAAACATTTCTATGGACAGGAGAGAGCAATTAAAATGCTTTCATAGCACTTCTTTCAAGAAATTGAGCTTCCTAAAAGTCTTAACAATACAAAACATTTAATGATGTTAATAATGATAGTGATAATAGTTTTTTCAGTACATATTTTGGGCATGTACCATATTCAGCGTTTTGTTAAAATAATCTTACATGATCTCAGAATAATTCTGCAATGCAGCTCCAGGTCTTCAAACCAACCTGACTACAAAAGCAATTTTTCTTAATATATTTTTTTCTTCACTATAAACCCTCAATTAGGCAAAGAGGATTTGTGATGGGGATGGATATAGTGGTGCTCTGAATTTGTCTTTTATGTCTTCAGACAATTTATATGACCCTGTCAAGAGTTTGTTTGGTTGTTTGCTGATGACTTGATCCCAGAGGAGAGAATGAAATAGCAAACAAAAATTTGTCACACATTTTATAGAATTATTTCTCATGGTAGTGAACCATAAAAATTCAATATCAGAACTTAAGATTTTTAGAAGCCTACTTTTAGGGAAAAAATGACTGAAATACAAGAAGCAGTAATTAAGATTTTAAGACACGAGGTAAACAATTGTTTCACTCATTTCGTTACAATATTGGTTTCTTGTATCTCTCCTTGTAGATCATTGGAAACTTGGGTTTGGTATCATTTATCAGGCTTTATTTAAGTGTAATAATACTCAAAGAGTATTTTAAATAGTATTATTCACCCAGGTTTTTTCATCTGCTAATATAATAGTATAGTTTTGACTTAAGAACAGAAAATATGTGTATTATGTACACATAATAGCTGTTAATTTATAAAATGTCAGGCTTTTATGTCCAGTATGATGAGAATATTCACTTATTAAAATAAATATCACAAGCATACGATGGTGATATATGTATGATATCATACAATTCATTTAAAAATACACACTAATCACCTAAAAGTAAGTAACATTTTGCTAATCTCTAGAATAAAAATGCTGCCATTTACTGAGTGGTGTTATTGTTTTTCGAGTGATGACTATCAGATACTCTAACAATTTTAAAATATATATTATTTTGTTTAATGCTTCATAAGCCAAATCATTTAAGCATGTTTTTGCTTATATTGACTGTGAATTTCCTTGATAAAAATTGTATTCTTTTAAACTGTTCCTTTCTGAGATTGCTATACGTGTCTCAGTGTCACAAAATCCTTTGACCTTACTGAAGACCAACAAGCAACACCTGAGTAGTGACCAGAGTGAGCAGATATATTGATTTTGCATTCCATGACTGATGGACATGTCCCACTTAACACCAACGAAGATATCACTGTAAACAGAGTGTACGTTACTTTTGCTCCTCTCAGATACAGTTAACTGAAGATCCTGAATTCCTAATGCTAGTGATATAATTAAATTATTTTATATAAATTTGATGATTTCACTAAAGCAGAAATATATGCTGGAAGGGTCAAATCTATAGTGCTGCTTCCTATCCAACAGATATCTAATAATTAAAACAAGTCACTAGTGAAATAAAAAAATTCTATGTATATAATAACTTCATTGGATTTCTCAAAATTTTAGCTGAAATCTTAATTTAGTTTTTTCCCCAAAACCTTATATTGAAGGAATACAAGCTTTATACATTTCATAATTACAACTTTAGGAACCTGGTGATTCCTCCCACTGTACCTGCCCTCCCACCCACTCTCCCACCCCTCTTCCTCCTCCCTCTCCTAATCCCATTCATATTTTTTACTAAGATCTATTTTCAATTAACTTTATACACATATGATTAACTCTGTGTTAAGTAAAGAGTTCAACAAATAGTGTGGGGGAAAAAAACTGTTCCTCAATAGTCGAGACAAGGGCTGTTCAAAGTCATTGCTTCTCAAAGTGTCAATTTCACACAGGTCAGGGAGAACATATGATATTTGTCCTTTTTGGACTGGCTTATTTTACTAAGTATGATGTTTTACAGTTTCATGCATTTTGTTGTAAATGACCGGATTTCATTTTGTTTTTACCACTGTGTAGTATTCCATGGTGTCTATATCCCATAGTTTCTTATCCAGTCTTTAGTTGACAGGGATTTGGGTTGATTCCATGTCTTCACTATTGTGAATTCAGCTGCAATAAGCATGGGGTTATAGATCACTCTTTCATAGTCTGATTTAATTTCCCTTGGGTAAATTTCCAAGAATGGGATGCCTGCAAACTGGGGCATGCATTTGTTCTAACAGTTATGACTTCCACACCTAAGGCAATATCTGGGTTGCAGTCCTAGCACTGCTCCTGGTTCCAGCTTCCTACCCATGCACACCCTGGAACGCAGCAGGTGATGGCTCAGGTAATTGGATATACCATCATTTGGGAGACCTGGATTGAGTTTCTGATTCCCAGCTTTAGCTTGGCCAGTGGGGAGTGAAATTGTGAATGAGAGCTATCTCAGTATGTCTGTCTCTCTCTCACTATCTCTGTTAAATAAGTAACAAAAATTTTAAAATATATGTACAAATATACATATCATTTGACTATTGATAAATATTGGCAATTTTTTTTCCTTTTCTTATAACCATACCATATGGAATGTGATTTTTTTAAGATTTATTTATTTATTTGAAAGTCCGAGTTACACAGAGAAGAAGACCTGTGAAACTGGCTAAGAAAGGCAAGGATTCTGATATTAATTAACCCAGAATTTTCTCAAGGGTATTAAAATGAGAAACAGGTATCTTCCTGTTTCATTCTATTGGATGGGATAAGACAGCTGTCCCTCTAAATTTGAGCCATCTCTCTGTGTTTATTGATCTAACTGATAATATACTGGGATAGAGAAAGCTTCCTTGAAAACTGCATTACACATCTAGGTGTTGTGAATTCCACAGGATGCTGTCACAGGACAGTGGGCCTCTTACAGAAAAAGAGCTTCAGTGTGAAGGAACATCATTTATCAATATATAAGTGTGGAGGCAAAGATGGGAAGTTTCAAGGGAAGGTATTTATCATGAGATATTGTTCTATTAAGCTGGCTTTATTTTGGTTATGTCAAATGATTGATGTAGAGTAGATGTAATCATTTTGTCGAAAAGATGTTAGCCTGGCAAAGTGTCAACTGCTCACTGTACCATTATTAAACAGCTGCGTTCTGATTGACTTCCAAACAAGAGACTTTGAAGTTTCTGGTAGTCAGAAATAAGCAATCCAAAAGCAAAAGGAAAGGCAAAAGGAGTGACAAAACTACTTGATAGACTTTTAAAGTGTCAAGACAATGAATCAAATTATGTTAAAGGCAACTTATCATTAAAAAAGAAGGTAAAAATTCATGTAAGGTAGTAATTGGAAAAGCGCAAACTCTTTGCACTTTGGGCTACAATTGGCATTTGTTAATGATCTCCCTGGAGGAAGATAAGTCATCTTGGGAAATTGTTGAAGGCTTTATATTTTAAATTTCTTTGAGAAAATTAAATAATAGATGTCATGATTTTTTTAAAGCTATTCTAACCTTGGACTTTTCAAATTAAATTTACTCGATTTAATGACATTTAGAAAATGAAAAACCTCTTCCCTTCGACTTTTGAGAATCAAGGAAAAAGTTGTTTGTCTGTTGTGGGTCTTTAATTCTTTCATTTGGAAATATAAGATATGACTTGGCTGAATAATAAAAGAAATCGAAGGTTATAGGACTTACCTCATATTCTATAGCCACATAAAAAGGGAAATGATAAACATAGAAAAATCTATATAGACTGAAGAAAAATACTTTTCAAATGAAAAAATAATTATCTCTGTGATTTTTTGTCAGTTCTTCAATATGCTCCACCTTTATCCTCTCTGTTGTGAAGTACAGAGCCTGCTCCATGATAACAGAAAAGGAACACTTGCATTGGGTATAAAATTTAATGGATGGCAAAGTTCAGCAATAAAATGCATAATACTTAAATACAATGTATTTTTAAAAAATTTAGTAATAAATTAAACCAAAGGAGTAAAAGATATCCACAATAAAAATTGTAAGCTTTGATGAAAGAAATCATCAAGGACACAAAAGTGGAATGATAATCCTTGCTCGTGAATTGGAAGAATTAATATTGTTAAAATGTCTATAGTACCTAGTGCAATCTGCAGATTCAGTGCAATCCCTATCACAATAACAATGACATTCTTTGCAGAGTTGAGGGAAAAAATCCTGAGCTTTATGTAGAATCTCAGAAGACCCAGAATAGCCAAAGTGAACCTCAGCAAGAAAAAGTCAAGCTGGAGACACCATACCACCAGGCAAAGCTATAATAAATAAAACAACTTGGTACTGGAATAAAAACCAGCACCGAGATAAATGGAATAGAATAGTGAATAGAATAGAAATTAATTCATATATATGGAGCCAACTGATTTTTGTCAGAAGTTCCCAGACCATATATTGGAAAAATGACAGACTTTTCAATAAATGGTGTTGGCAAAACTGGATGTACTTATGTAGAAAAATGAAATAAAATCCCTACCCCTCCCCATATGTAAAAGTCACCTCAAATGGATCAAAGATGTAAATGTAAAACCGTAAACTATGACATTGCTAGAAGAAAACAAAGGGCAAACAGTTCAAAACATTTGTTTAGTTAATGACTTCCTGACTAAAAACCCCAAAACGCAGGCCACAAAAGCAAAACTAAATAAATGGAATTATACTAAATGTAGAAACATAGACACATGAAAGGAAACAATAGAGTGAAGAAACATATGACAAAATGTGAGAAAATATTTGCAAGCTACTTATCTAACAAAGGATTAATATCCAGAATATATTAGCAACTCAAAAACTCAACATCAAAAAACAACCAATCTAGTTAAAAATGGGACTAGAGCATGAACAGACAGTTCTCAAAAGAAGAAAAACAAGTAGCCAATTAATATATGGGAAAAAATGCTCAGTATCACTAGCCATCAGGAAATACAAATCAAAAACACCATGTGATGTCACTTCACCCCTATCAATCTGGGTATTATCAAAAATAAAGTAACAAGTGCTGGCGAGGATGTAGAAAAAGGGGAACTCTTTTTTTTAAGATTTATTTTATTTATTTGAAAGACAGAGTTACAGAGAGAGGTAGAGACAGAGAGAGAGATCTTCCATCTGCTGATTCACTCCCCAATTGGCCGCAATGGCCGGAGCTGTGCCAATCCAAAGCCAGGAGCCAGGAGCCTCCTCTGGGTCTCCCACATGGGTGCGAGGGCCCAAGGACCAGGGCCATCCTCCACTGCTATTCCAGGCCACAAGAGAGACAGATTGGAAGAGGAGCAGCTGGGACTAGAACCGGTGCCCATATGGGATGTTGGCGCCTCAGGCCAGGCTTTAACCCATTGCACCACAGTGCCAGCCCCAGGGGAACTCTTCTATTCTGTTAGTGGGCACACAAATTAATGCAGCCACTGTGGAAAACAATCCAGAGTTTCTTTAAAAATTAGAAAAATAACATTTGATCGAGTGTTCCCATTATTGGGTAAACACCCAAAAGACATGAAGTACTGTATCAAAGAGATACCTGCATTACCATGTTTATAGCAGCATTGTTCACAATAGCCAAAATGTGAAAATAATCAAGGTTTCTATCATCAGATGAATGGATAAAAAAAAGTGGTATATATACACAGAAGGATATTATTCAGCCACAACAGAGAATGATATCCTGTCACTTGTAGCAAAACAGACAGAACTGGAGGACATCATACTGAGTGAAATAAGCTAGACACAGAATACTGCATGTCCTCCCCTATAAGTGGGAGCTAAAGTTAAAAAAAAAAAAAAAAATTTAAAAAACCTCAATCTAAACACAGAATTTTCATCACTAGTGCTGGGTGGAATAAGAGGGATAAAAAGTTTTGGATTTAAAAACAAGGGAAGCCTGGTATGGTTCATTAATTATGACAAACATACTAATAAGATGTTAATAGGAGAAATGAGGTGTGGGTATATGGGAACTCTTTGTATTACTACCTCACAATTTTTGTTTTGTAAATTTAAAACTATTCTGAAATAAAATTTTAAAAAATTAAAACTGTTTAAAACTGAACAATCAACACAATATCCAAACATTTTTAAAGAATGACTAGTGCTGTTACATTAGTCTCTTCAAAAAGTAGATTGTTTTCTTTTTGCCTGTCTTCTTTTTCATTCAACACCAAGTTTGTGAAATTCATTCATATTTTTTTTAACTTTTATTTAATGAATATAAATTTCCAAAGTACAACTTATGGATTACAATGGCTTCCCCCCCATACCGTCCCTCCCACCCACTACCCTCCCCTTTCCCACTCCCTCTCCCCTTCCATTCACATGGAGTGATTCATTTTCGATTATCTTAATATACAGAAGATCAGCTTAGTATACATTAAGTAAGGATTTCAACAGTTTGCTCCCACACAGAAACATAAAGTGAAAAATAATAGATGATTTTTTTTAAATGATGCTGAAATCAGATCAGACCTATTGTCATGTTTAATCCCAGTGAGAGTCAAGTTGGGAATTGATAATTTCTTTTTTTTTTTTTTTACAGAGGATCAGTTTAGTATGCATTAAGTAAAGATTTCAACAGTTTGCACCCCCATCGGAACACAAAGTGAAATATATTGTTTGAGTACTCGTTATAGCATTAAATCTCAATGCACAGCACATTAAGGACAGAGATCCTACATGAGGAGTAAGTGCACAGTGACTCCTGTTGTTGACTTTACCAATTGACACTCCTGTCTATGGCATCAGTAATCTCCCTATGCTCCAGTCATGAGTTTCCAAGGCTATGGAAGCCCTCTGAGTTCTCCGACTCTTATCTTGTTTAGACAAGGTCATAGTCAAAGTGGAGGTTCTCTCCTCCCTTCAGAGAAAGGTACCTCCTTCTTTGAAGACCTGTTCTTTCCACTGGGATCTCACTCACAGAGATCCTTTTGCAGAATGTCTTGGCTTTCCATGCCTGAAATACTCTCATGGGCTTTTCAGCCAGATCCGAATGCCTTTAGGGCTGATTCTGAGGCCAGAGTGCTATTTAGGACATCTGCCATTCTATGAGTCTGCTGAGTATCTCACTTCCCATGTTGGATCACTCATATTTTACTGCAGTTATAGAAGGTATATCTTCGCTGTTATAGAATTTATTTTTACTATTGGTTAATATTCAAGAACTTTCCTAAAGCTGCTTAAAAAATTAGGAAATTGAATTTAGCAATATGAAAACCAACAAACAAAAACACATCACAAGAAACAAAACCAAAACAATGTCTATGAGTATTTTCTTTTTTTGTTCTTTTTGGTAAAGTACCTGAATTATCATGCAGGGAACTTTGATTCCTACATTTTAAGCATTTTTTGGGCTTATTAATAACTTCTTTCTCCTTCCTCCCAACTAAAGTGAGTTCATTATCCAAATTAAAGCAATTTCTGGAGCTAAATTTTTGGCCTAGTAACACAAAGCTAATATTAATGCTATAAAGAGATTGCGTGTTTGTACCTGCTACCTATATTGTTCAATAAGCCATGATTTTTCTCTTTCTAGATTGCTGGGTGCTCAATTTTAAATTTGTTTCTGTGTACTGCCCAGTGTGTTTTCCATCAATTGCTTGAAGAGATTAAGTCAGCCATATTTTATTTCTATTACTTGTGTCCAAAAAAATCTTAGCAAAAAGAGGAGACAGAATATTGCGCGTGGGAAAGAATCAGCAACTCACCCGAATAAACATGAAAGGCAGGGAATGTGAGACTGTGATGCTTTTACATAGAAAGGGTTTTAAAAATTCCCTCAGTGTGTGCAACTTTATGAATTAAAAGTATTTTTAAAATCCAATGAGGATTTATGCTTTAAATGGAATTTTAATCATCGTGGCTGACATCCTGTCTCCGGAGGCTTTGGAAAGTGATGACCATGACTTTTGCAAATGTCTACCTGGATGTTTTATAACATACATTGGTAACTGCATTTCCATAAGAGTCAGCAGGGTGAGAGCCATCCAAGAACAATTCAATGAATAGTGTCCTGCAACTGTCCTTTCCTGTTGGGATTACTGTGTCTGATAAAGGAGCCAGGCTCTGCAATGATTTCCCTGGTTTGGAGTCTGGTCTGAAGTGTGATTGGGCATGACTTTAAGGGAGAACCAAGCATGAAATGTTTACTGATAATAGTACAAAAACAATCTGTGTCATATTTATTTTACTGTTTATGAAGACTTGGAAACATTCTTGAGAGCTTAAGGAGACACACAATATCTCACTATGAATTGTTGCAAAAGCATTTGTCAGTACAATGAAACTCATAGCCACTTGTCTCTTCTGGGCACCTGCAGAAAGAAATCACTATTGTGTTATTTTGAAAGGTAAATCTTCCTATATATTTTTTTCTGCCACTGTGTGTTTAAGCCCTTAGACAACTCATATGGCCATGATAGCCAAAGCCTTTCCTATGACATAATATCTTCTGAGAAGTTGTCAACCATCAGAACTCACACAAAAATCATGAAAATTGTCACTATGAATCCAGCCCACTTCATTCCTGTTCTTTTTTGCGTCAAAGAAAAGGCAACTTGATATAAACCATATGTGCTAGTATGACATTTTGGAATAAATAACTCTACATTCAAAGGTAGATATTTTGTAGTCAGTTTTAGAAGGGACTTTAAATGTAGAAGTAGGAAAAATAAAAAGGAATGTGGTGTCTGTTTTCTCTGCTTAAATCAGGTTGAATAATCTCGAAGCATCTGTCAGCCTTCTTTAACAATTTCAAAGCTCGGCTTTGCTTGCAAGGAAAGTGTAGGATGCTGACTGATTCCTAATACCATCACTTAATCTTAGTTCTACAAATGAATAATGGACAAAAGCTCATTAGAATTTGTTCTCTTTAGATGCAGAGTAACTTAATTCACCCAGTTGCTTAAAGGTTACCTCTGCATCACACAAATTTGCCAGCCAAACTGTCCAAAGAAGTTCCCAGGATTGTTTCCCTGTTAATAAACTTAGTATTTCTACATTTCTACATTTCAGTTGAGGTCGAGTTCAATTTCATTCCAAAATATGACATTTGGATTCAAAGAGCAGTTCTGTAACTGCGTGACCTTGGGCTAGTTTGTCATTCTTGCTAAGCATCTGTCTCTTTACTTGACACTGGGAAAAACAATAATACTTGTTTCATAGGGTTGATGTGATGATTCACTGAGACAATAAATGTAAAGTGAATGAAAAATAAATGAGGCTTTTTGTGTCTCCTGCTATGTTCCCTCTGGACTCAAAAGCCTTTCATGTTCTGTTCCCCCCATCTAGGATGTCCTTTTTCCCTCTCCACTTTGCTTCTAGGAAACACCTGTATCAAATGATTGCAAGATGAAAGCGTGTATTTGTAATGATTTTTCAGTGTTGCAAAATTTTGAGCATCAAAATATATGTTTCTAAAATAGGGTGTTATTAATAATTTCTTAGTTACTGGTCTAATCTTACCTTCTTTGGTGTGGACAACCCATTAATCAATTTCAAGCCAATCTCATTTCAACAGCTCTTCATTAGTTCCACAATAAGCAAAAGTATTGATTGAAGTTAATCACTTACACATTCCCTATTTTTCTTGCATTCCAGGAAAGACTACTAAGAGAGGAAGGCTCATATTTCTCAGTCCATGATAGTAATATTGACTGATGAGCAGGGAACCTGATCATTTGCTCCTCAATCAATAATAGGAAAGGGTCAACTTCTATCTTCCTGGAGTTTACTTTGTATTAAGGTGTATATATATATATATATATATATATATATGGAGTTTACTTTGTATTTAGGTATATGTATATGTATTTAGGTGTATGTATTTAGGTATATATGCATTTGGTGTATATATATACATACCTTATATATATATGTATTTTTATTTTAATTTTCATTGTCTATAATAGCGGACAGAGAGACCTATCCTGTTCTAAGGTAGAAGAAAAAAATTTCCTGGGAATAGGATTAAATGAGGCTCAAGTGTCTAGCCAGAGCTTGAGGGAACTTTTCTCTCTCAGTTACCTTGTTCATAAATTACAGAGATACGGGATAGAAAGGAGTTTAACCTGAACAGCCAAATCCAACAGAATGAAAAGGAAGAGAATCATAAGAGAAAAAAATTACTGGTTAAGTCATATAGTATTACTAAGCCTTAATTTCTTCACCAGTAAATTGGAGCCAATGACAATTATTACATATCTAATAAACTGCTAGGAATCAATGATATACTCCACTAAAAAGCCTTTTATGCATTTTAATTCCATATATAGCATACTGGACAGCCACATTATATGGTATCACCTCTATATCAAGAATTGTGTAGTGCTAGAACAACATGATGTTACATTTACTATGCAGATGTAAAATGCATCTATGAGAAGTTCATGTTCTACTTATAGGTAAAAGAATTTAAATATTTCATTAAATAGGACCCTGATAAGAGGAAACTTAGCATTTGTTCCACAACTCACAAGCTGATACTATGTGAAGACTTGGAGCAGGGTTTACTTCAAACCCAATTTGAGCTATTGAGTACATACCAATAAGAATGTCAGCATTCATTACATTTGCACAGACAGATGGTCTGGACTGAGACAACCAATTAATGTAAAATGTGTTCTTTGTTGGCACTTGCCACAAAGGAAGATCTTTTTTGGAAATACCTTGTTCTTAAAGTTTATTCTATTTTCAGACTAATGTTCTTTAATGTAGAAAATAAAATTACTTAAAACATTCATTGGTAACTTTTTATGTAATTTATAACACTTTTAGAAAGTTAATTCATATTTTTTTTTAATTTTAAAGAATGAAAAATAAACATTCATTTGAAATATTCTGAACTTCCATTAATCACATTTTTCACTTGGTAGAAAAATATAAGGAAATTGCTTTTCAAAGATTGCTTGATGAGGTCATTTGCTGATTTCCTAAAAGTCTTTTATTAAATTGTTCAGGTGTCCATGAATATAAGCACTGCTCAGTATTGTTTGCAGAAAAGAGAAATCACAAATGTACCTTTTATTTATGATACATATCTTTTAGGTCATGGTTGTTTGCTCAAACCACAGAAAACATTTTCACAGCTAAAAATACTCTAAGGGATCTTTGTAAAATGTCCTATTATTTGATGGTTATTGATGTCCAACATCATACATACAGTGTACCTTACCCATTGAGTTAGGTCACAGCCCAGGCAAAGGAAACCCATCTGTCTGGAATGACAAAAGATGGATAGGATTTAGGGTTAAGGCAATATCTTGGTATCATGTATTTCACATTAGATATTAAAAACTAAATTTCAGGCTGGCGCTGTGGCTCACTTGGCTAATCCTCCACCTGTGGCACTGGCACCCCTGGTTCTAGTCCCGGTTGGGGCACTGGATTCTGCCCCAGTTATTCCTTTTCCAGTCTAACTCTCTGCTGTGGCCTGGGAAGGCAATGGAGGATGGCCCAGGTCCTTGGGCCCTGCACCTGCATGGGAGACCAAGAAGAAGCACCTGGCTCTTGGCTTCAGATCTGCACAGCGCACTGGCTGTAGCGGCCATTTCAGGGGTGAACCAACAGAAGGAAGACCTTTTTGTCTGTCTCTCTCTCACTGGCTAACTCTGCCTGTCAAAAAAAACTAAATTTCAAAGATTAAATATTTTTTCTGGGCCAAAATGAAATGAGAAGTATAATTGATATGGGGAAAGAAAATTCAGAATTTATTTTTATATATTTATTATCATTTAAATAATTTCTTTTTTATGTTTTTAAAATATGCTTATTGTATCAGTACATAAATTCCTACATATTATTTATAAATAAATATGCATAAAGTTGGTAATATATGTTTTTTTTTAATTTACTAAGCACCTGATCAAACATATTTAGATCTCACTGGTATGGGCAATGGTGAGCCAAACATTAAAGAATATTAATCCTGAAGTATTTCCTTTAAGAAATAAGGAAGAAAGCAGAAGAAACTGGAAAACAGGAAAAGGAAAAAAGAAGAGGAAGAAATACATATAAATGCATACTCATATCACATATAAATTATATACACATATATAAATAGCAAAGATCCTCATGTATCTAAAAACAATCAATGGACTTTTAGCATGTGAACTGCATAGATTTGAACCAAGCTCTTCTCTAAAGCAAGGTCAAGATAGTGGTTTTACCTCTTAGGAGTGACATGGACACTTGTAAAAGGTCATCTAAATTTCTGGTGTCATTCATTTTGTGTACACAGATATTGGCTTTGAAGTTAAGTCACCACTTGGAATGCCTGCATCCCATATCTCATTGCCTGGTTCTCAGCTACTTGGTTTCTGATTCAACTTCCTGCTGATACATACCCTAGGAGATAGCAGGTGCTGGCTCAAGTTCTTGGGTCCCTGTCACTTCGATGGGAGACCTAGATTAAGTTCTGGGCCCCTGGGATGGGCATGGCCTCACCTTGGTTGTTGAGCATGTTTGGTGAGTGAATCAGCAAATGAAGGATATGTGTCTCTCTTCCTTGCAAATAAAATTATAATAAATAAATACAAATTTTTAAAGCATTGAAAGGGAGAAGCAGGAAGAGAGGAAGAGAAAATCGTTAAATTCTTAGAATTGTATCCATGAACTATACTGAATCTGTTAACTAGAAATAAAAAAATAAAAAAATAAAAAAAATTATGATCTATATTTTTGTGCTTCTACTAATTTTTGTAGTAGTTTGTGTACAGTTCTAGAGCATTTTCTTAGAAATACAAGAATAGTAAAATGATGAAAGTGTTAAAGGGTGTTGAGACTGACTTATTACAGAAATAAAGGGAGAAATGAAGATGATGAATATAGTTATTAACTCAAAATGGTAAGACTCATTTTTTCTATGAGTTTAGAATAAATTCCTCAATGGGGAAAAAAGTTACAATAGAAAAAGGAGCAATTTGTGCAAAATTAAGAATAGATCTATGTCTGTTGTAGAAAAATGTTTCTTGGAAGTAGAATTTTTTTCTTGTAATTGTCTGATTTCAAAAATTATCAATGTACACATATGAATGAATATTATAAAAGAACAGATACATTCAGGGCATGTCATCTCCAAGAAAATATAAAAGCCATGGACAGAATCTGAAATTGTTATTCAAATGAAGATCTTTCTGAATCCAAAGCTTGGCACTAGCAGCTGTTAGATGTGGAGAAGCCACTTAACCTCTTTGACCTTTAGGTCTATCATCCATTATATGAGAATAATAAAACCCAGTTAAGAGTACTCTAAATGATTCATGTAATATCCCTAGCTTGTAACATAAAGGAAGTCTTCAATAACCAGAAGCTATTATTGGAAAATGTCTTCTAATCACTAACTATAATAATCAACCACCATAATAAAAATATTAGGAATATTTCACCATACCTAACATTTAGTATGGCATGCAACAATTATGAACCCCATTTACTTATTCCATTGATATGAGGAAGAAATGCAAATGAATTGTTATATAAAGGGCAATGTAGTAATGCATTTATTTATTATTTTATAATGAATTAATTCTGTTCATTAAATTTGGCATTTAAAAATGTTTGAAAAGCAAACTGGCAGAGAGGGAGAGAGAGATCTTCCATCTACTGGTTCACTCCATAAATGCCTGCAACAGCTGGGACTAAGTCAGGCCAAAGCCAGGAGTCTGGGACTCCATCTGGGTCTCCCACATGGGCCAGCAGAAATCCAAGTTCTTGGGCTACAGTCTGCTTACTTTTCATGTGCATTATCAGGAAACTGGATCAGTAGCAAAGGTGGGACTTGATCACAGGCACTTGGATAGAGGATGCAGGGATCCAAAGGGTGCTTAACTTGCTGAACCAGAACACCTGTCACAAATTTGATTTTTAAATAATAGTATTTCATATGATCTCTTCATTTTGATACTATGATTTTTGCAAAGGTCTACCAAAAATGTGTTTAATCAAAAATAAAACATACCCAATAGAAGCATTTAAAAACTTCTACTCGAAGCTCTTACGGGTCATTCAATGTACAGAAACCACAGTGAATGGAAAATAAACCTCTGTTATCACAATATGTTGTGACTCTGCTTAAAGAAAACAAGGGAACACCTGATATATTTTTAAAGCATACAGAACAAAAGTAAATTTGGGGATAGCAGTGGAAGCTGGCCCAAGACCTTGGGCCCCTACACCCACGTAAGAGACCTGGAAGAAGCTCCTGGCTCCTGGCTTCAGATTGGCACAGCTCCAGCCATCGCGGCCATCTGGGGAGTGAACCATCAGACAGAAAACCTCTCTCTCTCTCTGTCTCTACCTCTCCCTGTAACTCTGTCTTTCAATTAAATAAATATTTTTAAAAAGAAAAAAAAAGTACATTTGGGAGTATCTACCATTCTGATGATTGTTAGATAAAGATGTTTCATGGGCAGAACAGATTAATAGTCTACCATAGATGTCACAATAAACTGGACTGAGCATAAGGGATCTGCCTAAACCAAACCTTTTAAGTCCTTTTATCTGCTTGTTTCAGCTCTTGTTTTATCAATATACTGGTTATTTGAATTATCTGGAATTAAAATATTTTAGTTTTTTGTTTGTTTGTTTTGTTTTGTTTTGTTTTTTGTTTTTTTTTTTTTTGTTTTTTGTTTTTTGTTTTTTTTTTTTGACAGGCAGAGTGGACAATGAGAGAGAGAGACAGAGAGAAAGGTCTTCCTTTGCCATTGGTCCACCCTCCAATGGCCACCGTGGCAGGTGCTCTGCGGCCGGCGCACTGCGCTGATCCGATGGCAGGAGCCAGGTACTTCTGGTCTCCCATGGGGTGCAGGGCCCCGATGGCAGGAGCCAGGTACTTCTCCTGGTCTCCCATGGGGTGCAGGGCCCAAGCACTTGGGCCATCCTCCACTGCACTCCCTGGCCACAGCAGAGAGCTGGCCTGGAAGAGGGGCAACCGGACAGAATCCGGCGCCCCGACCGGGACTAGAACCCGGTGTGCCGGCGCCGCAAGGCGGAGAATTAGCCTAGTGAGCCGCGATGCTGGCCTTAGTTACTTTTTAACAACTAAATAAATAAATGTTTGATGAATAGGGAAGAGAATAAATTTCCTGGCACTCACTGAATGTATTGAAAACCTAAGCCCAGTGAATGTAGAGGTTTGTACGTGACCTGTGTTTGTGTCTTTTCCCTTCCTGGAAAGGGTATGGATATGTCAAAGTCCATGTAAATCTACAGAAGAAGAAATAAGATCTCATGTAAAATACCTTTTCTAGAAAAGGAACATTTCTCTTTTGTTGACCAAGGGTTTCCAGATATGTTAACTGTTAACCAGCTGAGTGAGGGATGGTCTAGAAAGATGGCTTCTATTTATTTTTTTATATTTATTTTATTTATTTGAAAGTAGAGTTACAGACAGAAACAAAGAGAAAGATCTTCCACCCCCTGGGTTAGTCCCCCAAATGCTGCAATGGCCAGGGCTGAGCCAGGCCAAAGCCAGGACTCAAGAGCTTCTTCCAGGTCTCCCAGATGGGTGCAGGGGCTCAAGCCCTTGGACCATCTTCTACTGCTTTCCCAAGTGCATGCAGGGAGCTGGATCAGAAGTGGAGCAACCAGGACTTGAACTGATGCCCTTTGGGGATGCCGTCATTGCTGGCGGTGGCTTTACTTGTTACATCACAATGCTAACCCCAAAGATGGCTTCTTAATTCATTTTTTTCAATATTCTATGGCTTTCAAGGCCGTATGCAAACAAAGGTTATAAATATGCATTCAAAATTATGTTTAAGAGTATTTCAATAAAAAGAACACTGAAGTGGATTCTAAGGTTAATTTTGATTCTACACACGAAAAAGATTGAGAAAGGCATTACTGCCATGGGGCAAGGTAAAGATGGTGTTGTAAGAGATGGAAAAGTTGTATACAGGTGGTGTGTCTCAAACAAGGATGTGGTTAATTGTCAGCCCCTTCAGTCACTTGTATGGTCTTCTTTTTCCATAATCATCCAACCAGGATACCAAAACATTGTTGATGTGAAATTTTCTAGTGAGGCGGACACAGTAAGTCCTGTAATGTCAGCATTGAAACTGAACACAAGGGTGAATGTTACCCTCTCCCTACAATGGAAGAGTGAGGTGGTTAACAGAAGCCCTCCTGAAATTCCTAACTATGATCAGTAGCCAATTCTTTGTCAGTTAGTTTACTGAATATCTAACATGAAGTTATATGGGAGAACCTAGTGACATGTTGTTACCCAAGGTAATGTAATGAATTATTGGTATTAGAGGTAAACAAGATTTGTGGGTTGTATAATATAATTTATAGGCTTGCTAACCAATGTGACATTTGAAGACTAGCAATGCCAACCAAACTTGGGAGCCTTCTTAGAAATGCAAAATCTCAGGCCCTATTACAAGATTACTGAATCAGAATTTGTACTTTAACAAAACCCCAGGTGCAAAACCACAGGTGTTTCATGTGCATGTTAATTTTGAGAGCAGAATTTTAGAGGATACTCTAGCCTCAAATGAATAAGTTATATGACTCTAGCAAGACCTGGGGTCTTGGGGTCATAATTTATGCAAAATCCCAGACAAATTCAGTGTCTAGCCATACCTTTTGGATTCTGTGAGCTAAAAGATGACAAAATCCTGACTCTGGAGTCTTTGCATTTTCTTCATTCAGTCCTTCTAATCAAAAGTATGATGATGATGATGATGATGATGATTGCACCATATACGAAAAGTTATATTCAGTAAAATGATAGTAGAGTGACTACTCACAGGGTAAATCCTAGCCTAAGACTGCTGCCTTAGTGTAATTGTTAGTGTTATTCTATTTTATTTTCAGATATATTTCTATTTAGATGATGGATTGCATGGTCACGCTAATAATAGCTAATAAACCAATGTAGAATGGTACTAAAAGATAAGTTTATTTTGTTGCCAAAATTTTGATGTTCATATATAAAAGAGGTTCAAATGTTCATGTGTTTTATGAAAAAACTAATGCATAGGCTTCAAATTTTTTCTCTTTTAATTCAACTTTCCATGAATTTTTTGAAATGCCTATATTTATATATATATTTATCTAAAACAATAAAATGGAAAGAACTCTTTTATGTTCTTTATATAAACCACACACTCACACGAATCTTGTGGGTAGCAACGGATCACAAAAAACAGATGAGCTTGAGAGAGATAGGGCTTTTCTCACGAGGACTAGCTGACTTCTCATTTGTGCACCTACAGTTGTTTTCTAGGAGCAAGTGACAGCCCACCCCAAAGGAACATTCAAGCCTCTGACTTTTGCAAGACAGATCCACACTTCTGATTTTGAAATGACATTTCTTCTGATTCTTCTCAATTTGACCACTAAGGATTTAAAGACTGTGGAGCCAAGTTTTATTCAGAGTTCAAGGCAAAGGTGTCGTGTTTGTGTCCTCCGCATTCTCTGTGGGGAAAAAAAGATCTGCTAAGTGCTTGGCCAGGAAGCTCAGTCTTTGAAAATAGCAGGCAAGGTTTTATTTCTAACCTCCTCTTCTTAGTGTGTAGAACCATTGCAGCGATTCTTGTGATGCTTTCTTTCACAGGTCGCCTCAAATGCTTCAAAGAAGCATCTGTACTCGCTTGAGAATGAGCATTGTCAGCTTTATTTCATCCTGATATCTCAGACCTTTATTAGGATTGGCAAACCCTTCAGTGACATCGTTATATTTTCCTAACTCCTCCCAATGAATATTTCAAACAAAAAAATACTCAATTCAGAAGTAAAATAACAAGTCAAAGAAAGATCTAGTTGTCACCCATCTTTAGTAAAACATATCAAAGAACTGTTTGATAAACCAAATAAGTATTTCCAATTGCATGCTATTTTTATTAGAGGTATTAAATATTCTACACCAATCTCAAAGCATTGTGAAGGGGAACAAATACCTAGCCAAATGATCCAAATGATAGGGATATTTTTGTAATAAATTTAAAAAAAAGTTATATTTTCTCCTGACAATGCCAGAAATACAATAAAGCTTTGACAGAGAAAACTCTGCAATAATCAATACAATTCATGTTGCTGTTTATGTAGTTGCCCAAAAATATTGTTAGCAATGATTTCCAGCACCACGTAACATCACCCTCCCTCTATGATAAAGTCAGCAAAGAGAATGAAATAAACCAAAGGCAGAGAATCAGATCATCTGTTGTATTCTTTGAAATTCCTTTGAAATTAGTCACAAGCCGTTGTGTCTATGTCACCTTTATTTGAATTAGCAGTTTGCCTTTGAAAAGGTACTTGAAACTGTTTCTAATAGAGTCACTTGCATATCGTTGTAAATGGTATGGATGTATACAGAGAACTAGACTAGAGTAATGATTGTACTGGGTGCAGGCAGAGCCCAGCCCTTTGCTCTGCATATCACCTTGCGCTTCCTGGCGGCCAGTGCAAAAAGTGAGTTTGAGAATAGTGAGAAGGACAGAGGGTGGCAGAGAGGAAGAGGAGGAAAAGAAAGCAGGAAGGAGATAAATGACACAGTGACTGTCATCCAACAGAGACATCACTGCAACTGTTATGAAAGGACTAGGCAAACCCCGAGGTGTAAACAAGGTGGGGTATTGACTGCCTGATGGCTCCAGGTAGTCTCAGCCTACCATTTAATATCATTATACATAAATAAAATTTATGTTACAGCATGTGTATTGCCAGAAATATTTCCTGCCTTACATATTTCACTTTACGGTTCATTACTCACATTTGCTCTTAAATACAGTAGTTTCAACAGCTGTCTCTAGTTTCTATCAAAGTACCCTAAAAATCCTATAATAATATTTTCCACCTCATTTCCTTCTTTCTTTTGACTGCATTGTGATAAAGTGCTGTGTCCGATAAAGAAAAGTGACAGCCTTGTCAAACTCGGGAGCAAGCATTTGCATACTGTTATTTTATTCAGACTATTAGAGCAGCTACCAGACACTGAAGGAATTTACTTTCCCTAAATAATACATTTTCACTGATTGTGGTATTTTATCCTGCAATCTGTCACTCATAAACCACATCTTTGGTAACTCTTTTCTTTAATTAGAAAAAAATGTTACTTATTTTCTGCAAAAAAATTGTGAAGGAAACAGTTATCAACATGAGAACACAGGGCATCATCCTCATTTTTGATGCTGGATTGAATTATAGTCATTAATGGGAACATGATGATAAACCCATGAAAGCCCTTCAGTATTTTTAATCCCAGTAGATGAAAGTGCTGTACAAACCATGAGTAAAGACGACTTTAATGGTTGCTTCAGAAAAAAATCTCTTTTGTTTCTTGTGCATGAATTACTTACTATCACATTTGTAAGGAAAACGAGGAATCCCTCATTCAAAGGCTTCAATATTAACCCCTCTCAAAAGGATATTTTTAAGATATTTTTCAATTCTTTATTTAGTTATTTTATTGATTTGAAGAGAGACAACGAGAGAGAGATTTCTCATTCACTGGTTTATTCCCCAAATGCCCACAACAGTTAGGTTGGGCAGCTCTATCTGGGTCTCCCCATTGGGAGACAAGGACCCAAGTACTTGAACCATCAGCTGCTGTCTCCCAGGCCGTGTATCAGTATGCTTAGATCAGGAGTGGAGCCAGCCTTGAACCTGGGTGCTTCAGTATGGGATGTGGTCTCCTCAAGCAACATCTTTACTACGGTGCCAAATGCCTGCCTTTTTTTTTTTTTTAATATGTTTTAGAGCATCATATTCCTCAAATCCATTCATGGATTAATCAATGGATTAAATATTTTTTCTCATCAGCTTGAAGGAAAGGCTATCAACCAGGAATTTCTAATGGAAGATATGCAAAGAGCTGGCTTTTCCCCCATTAATTATATGGGTATTAAAATATTTACTCCATGGGGCCTGCGCTGTGGCTCACTGTATTAATCCGCCTGCAGCGCCAGCATCCCATGTGGGTGCCAGGTTCTAGTTCCAGTTGCTCCTCTTCCAGTCCAGCTCTCTGCTATGGCCCGGGAGGGCAGTGGAGGATGGCCCAAGTGCTTGGGGCCCGTGCACCCACATGGGAAACCTGGAGGAGGCACCTGGCTCCTGGCTTCAGATTGGCACAGCGCGCCAGCCGTAGCGGCCATTTGTGGGGTGAACCAATGGAAGGAAGACCTTTCTCTCTGTCTCTCTCTCTATCACTAACTCTATTTGTAAAAAAAAAAAAAAATTACTCCAGGAAAGAATAAATTTTCACAGGAGACATAAATTGGAAAAACTGTTCTATAACAGTTGATTATAGTTACGAGCAGAGTTCATTTGTGACTGAACTCATGTGATTTGACTGGTCACATACAAATGCACATAGCCAAGATCAACTATGGACCTATCTGTTTTAGGATTCTTGACCTCTTCTTACTCATTCTGTTATCTTGAGAAAGTCACTTAAATGTTCTGATTAGCTTTCTCTTCTGGAAGTGGCAATAGTTACCTAATATCATTTCTCTGTTCTTTATAAAGAGTGCACATTTTGGACAATTGGGACTGGAAGAACTTTCAGAAAAACTGCCTTACATGTATGATGGTATTTTCCTTTGTTCATATTGAATAAAGGAAACTCTATGTAGCATTTCTTCTATCACCTATCTCAACACACAGAGATATTTGGCCTTAGTTATTTGGGTGATAACTTCATGCAGAGCAACTCACATCCTCCCATGGCTTTCAACCATTTCTGTGTAAGCAAGCACTGCCTGGTGTGTTTCCTTAGAGTATGCAGGTGATAGTGTTCCAGTGCTGAGCATTCCTCTCGCTGCAGACAGACCTGTGAGGTTCTGTAATTCTGTCTGGTGATTTTGGAGGGCTGCATGTGATTCAGCTGGCTGTGAATCCTGGCTGAACACTTGGGTAGAGATATGATGTTCAGCTGATGTAACCACTCTGAATCTCATTTTTCTTCTCTGAGGAATTGGTCTAAAAATACATATATATGTATATGTAAATATATATACTGCATGGAGGAGTGTGAGGCTTGAATTTAAATACTATTTATGAAATATAAAATGTGAAATCAGCAGATTAGAGATTGATACTCTGTAAGATATCGTAAACTTCAGCAATACACTTGTGAAGCACTCAATTTTAATGCTAAATCCTTTTGAAGGCGGTGTACAAAAGCTTTTTCCTCATGCCCCAGTGTCACCTATCAGTGTATTTATGGAGCACCAACTGAACTCGCATGCTCTTTGTCTTTTCATCCCTCATTCCTCCACCCTCTCTACCCAGAATTCATTCCTTTTCATGAGGATTTCCCCGAATGAAGCCCAAAATGACTTCTGTCCTACAAATAGGCAGATGGGGGGACAGGAAGAGAGAGCAATATCTATTTCTCTCTGCCTGCGATGTATGCTATGAAAAATAACAATTTAGTGAACGGAGAGTTAGGCTGTGAAAACTCCCCCTTAGACTTCAGTTGCTATTAAGCACTGATGATTTGCCGATGTCCCTCTTACTAACATTAATCTGTCTCCTGTGCAGATTTCACCCATTAAGTCTTATTCTTATCTGTGGCACATAGAGTAAGAGGCTGGTTATTCTTTCTGTTATTCATTCATATAATGGCACCGTCTGTGGCCCACAAAGGGGGATGAATGAGTGTCCTTGCTGATGAGGAGCAGAAGAAAAGATCTATTCTTGACTTAATTTGTGTTCTGTAGCTATTATGCATATTTAAGAAAATTTTGAAAACAGATTAGAACAGTGATGAACACTTGGTGGTGGATGTCTCATTTTTCCTTGCTCAACATTCTACATGACACAGGGGCATGATTATATGTACATTTATTCCTTTGCATTCAGTCTACTAAACCTTAATTCCACAATGGATGCTTTAAACTGAGTTTTTTTAATAAGATTTGTTTATCTGATTTGAAAGGTAGAGTGAAAGAAAAACAGAAGGAGACAGAGAGAAAAAGAACGAGAGGTGATTCCCACTGGTTCACTCCTCAAATGGCCCTAATGGCTGGGGGCTTGGCAAGACTGCAGCCAGGAGCCAGGAATTCCATCTGTATCTCTCATGTTTGTGTCAAGGACCCAAGCACATGGCCCATCCTCCGCTGCCTTCCCAGATACAGGGAGCTAAATCAGAAGTGGAACAGACAGGACTTGAACAGATGTCTGACATGGGATGTTTGTATGGCACAGCAGCTTAGCTCACTGCTCCACAGTATTGGCTTCTAAAATGAGAAAGGTTTAAGAAATATTTTGAGGGGCCGGCCTGTGGCGTAGTGGGTAAAGCCACCGCCTGCAGTGCCAGCATCCCATATGGGTGTCAGTTCAAGTCTCGGCTGCTCCTCTTTTGATCCAGCTCCCTGCTGTGGGCTGGGAAAGCAGTAGAAGATGGCCCAAGTCCTTAGGCCCCTGCACCTGCATGGGAGACCGAGAGGAAGCTCTTGGCTTCTGGCTTTGGATCCACACAGCTCCAGCTACTGCGGTCATCTGGGGAGTGAACCAGCAGATGGAAGACCTCTCTCTCTCTGGCTCTACCTCTCTATAACTCTGTCTTTCAAATAAATAAATAAATAAATAAATAAATAAATAAATCTTTTAAAAAAAGAAAGAAATATTTTGATATTCAAAATTTTGGGGACACTAAAAAAATTACCACTTATTCTGCTTTTATTCATCATATTAGAATGTCAGTATATATGTTTTAGAGCTTCATATTCCTCAACTCCATTAATTCAAATGGTAAAATCAATGGATTAAATAATTTTTCTCATCAACTTGAAAGAAAATCATCAACCCGGAATCTCTAATAGAAGATATGCAAAGAGCTAGCTTTTCCCCTATTAATTATATGGGTATTAAAATATTTACTCCAGGAAAGAGTAAATGTTTGACAGCATATTTTGAAGAAATTAGGCCAGGTACCAAAATAAAATTTACTGACATCTTAGGACATTTTTAATAAGAACTAGGGGAGGAAAGGGCTTCTATATTTCTTTAAAATTATCCTTAACATGGTGTGAAATTTCTGGTTTCATATAAAATAGAAAATCTTGCATTTTATACTTTTGTAATAATAGCTTATTTTTTTCTGTACAGGTATGTTTTATATCTATGTTACATTTAGATATATAACAAATCAAAATGCAAGTATTTTCTCACTACTTTTAAAGCTCTGTTGCATTATAGGTAGATTTCAGAAATGGCATTGTTTCTCTAGAGACAAGACTTAATTTGCTCAAGAATGCATCTGTCATTTTAGTACATGCATTTTTAGCTATTAAGAGTTATAAAAATGTAAAGCTGACCCAAAGACAATTGTATTAGCTTTCTGCTCACCAAAAGCATTAGAAAAGAATTTTAAACTAATTCTCCCACTGATTCTTTTCAAGAGGGAAAAACAGAGATTGTATAGTTAGTTTCCTCTTCCAGATTCCTGTGCAATTATTGAGCATCCGCTATTCTGTGCGTTTTATGTGTATGTGCTATGTATCTTTCCTTAGCATCCCCCTGACTATTTGTCTCAACATTACCTGCCAGAGGCTTTTTTCTTGCTTGGGGGCAAACAGCATCTTGTTCATGTTGATCGTGGTGAATGCCTGTTTTTCTCATTATTAAATAAGTTCCTAGTCCTCAGAATCCCCTTAGAGTCTGCAGAATTGTCCTTGTTTTATCAGGCAAAGGCAAAGAACTTTACTTCCCGATAACTTAGTTAAAGCTAACTAGAACAAAATCATTCACAAAGAAATTAAACAATAGGAATTTAAACCAACTACTGGTTACTTTCCAGATTCATGGGAATGAAGAAATAAGAATGATAGAGTTCAAGCTTATTTCCAAATCCATAGAAATCTTCTAATCAAATTTGAGGTTGGAGAGCAGAATTGAAATAAAAGACTTGATAAGCAAGATACTAACAAATTACAAATCTTAGGTCTCTGGTGGCAAGGTGTTGAAACCAGGTAGTGAGATAAGACCTGATATCAGGGAATATATTTGAGCTTTAAAGTCAGATATAGTTAGGTTTGAATTTCAGCTCTACTCTTTCTTAGCTTTGACTTAAACATATTACTTAAAATCTTTAAAGTCTCAGTTTATTTATAAGGAGATAATAATAGCATTTGAAGAATTAAACTAGGAAACGTGAATAAAATGTCTAGCACACTGTCTCTAGCACATGCTGGTTCTTCGAATATTCCTTCCTTTCCCCACTTCTCTCAGAAAATAGCATTAACTCCTGCCCCCTGTTCTTTCTACCAAAACACTTTGCTAGTGCTTGATAAAAATCTCTACGTTAGTTCCTGCCACAAAGCCTTTCTTATTTCTCAAAATTCCTTTAATTGTGTGTGTCTGCGTGTGTGATGTGTCTTGTCTATATTTTCCACAGTTTCAGAGATTTCTGACAAAGGGCTACAAGAAGAATATATGAATCAATGAAATTTAATTTTCAAAGAAGAACATGATAGAGAAAAAATTTGCATATTTTGTATCTTTATCCATCAAAAAATTACTGGTGTGTTTTCAAAGAAAATGATCTTTTTTTCTTTTGTAGAATAAGTGATAAGACCTGTTCTTGCCAGAATGGGAAACTTTCCCTACCATTGGGAAATTCATAATTTTTGAACAAATCTAATTGGTAAATGTAAAAACAAAAACCTTAGAGCGAGCTAATATTGTTGCCTCAGAAACAGAACTACAGCACTTTTAAAGAAGCCGTATGAAAAAGACAAGTCTTGCTTGTCTTGCTCATTTTGTTTCTACTTTTATGGAACGTTAGATAGTCTAGTTACTTTAAGTTCTAGGTAGAGGCCCAATTAACAGTATTTTGTATACACATTTACCAACAAAATTAAGGTCATTATCTTCAATTCTGACAAGAGGTTTATGGACTATTCTAATTAACAATTTTCTGGTTAGAAAATTAGAAGGCTTCATTAATTCAAAAATGTTCACATAGATCGTAAGCAGTGGAAACAGGGTTTGAATCAGGTCTATTACCTTCCTTCTTACCGAGGAACTGCGAGTGAAGTGCTGAGTGAGGAGGATGATGGGCGTGGGGATGCTCTGGCTTGGTTTGTAGACTCAGTACAGGCAAGTGTGCACAAGTGGAATTTCCAGAGTTTCTGCAAAGCAGTGTTGTAAATCAGGCTTTCCACTTGATGTTCGTGTGCAATGATAAGGAGGAATGTTAAGCATAAAAGCAAAAGAACACCCATCTGTTAAATTTCTTCATGCTGAATTTTGTTCTTCATTGAAGCTTGTTGAGATTATTTGGTTGTTGGCTACTTTGTTGATTTGAAATCAATATGCATGAGGCTTCCATATCTTTGTTCAAGCCTTTGATCAAGACAGACTCAGATGCTACCTGACAAGAGGTCACATCGTGTACTCTATTACAAAATGCTTAGCGATGTGGTTCACAATGGGATGTGAGTTGTCCTGCATAGTTATAGTATTTTTAGAAGCATCTAAATCAGTTGTTAGATTAAGTATTATTATATTATATTGTTAATCATATATATAATATATTGGTATTATTATATCATTAAGTATTGTTTGCCCCTTTCCTCTGTTTTCATGTATGTTTTTTTTGTTACATATGCAGTGCTGAACATAAAATTAATTAACCAATAGCACATATACCTATAAAATATTATGGTTGAAATCTAGTCTTGGCCATAAGAATGCTGGAACTTTACACTTTGCTTTGTAATCAATTGTCTCTTGCTTCCACAAAATTAAATCTGAGTTATGACTCCTAGCCTCAAAGACCTTCTGGCAGAAGTAACCATTGACATCCAATTTTTTAATACATTTGTCAGTCAATTCCCTAGATTTTATACTAAGATAGGTACTGTTTCTGATTATGTTAAATAGATAATGAAAATATAACAAATAATTTTACTACTTCCTCATAATGCTATTTGTTATTTACCATGATTTTGTCTTACTGCAGGAGTTTTAAGAAACTTTGGAGGTAAGATGAGAATAAAAATAATTTATTCATCTATCAAGTGTTCAGAAGCTTCAAAATGTCTGTATAGTAGGGATATAGTAGGGATTAGGAGAGGCAATTCTAGATGAAATAGAGGCTTAGAAACTAAAATTTAGTTTATTGGTAAACCAAATCTCCATACCCTAAAGAAAATGATGACTATGAAAAAAAGGGAAATTCTTAGCAATTTTACTGTTACTCAAGAGATATTTTGCCTTCATATTAGTATATAGATAACCCAATTTTAAAAGAAGCAAAAGTGGATTTGTAAATAAATTTTCCAGTATCTCTTTTGTCCATTCAAAATGACAATGGTTTCTAGAAATATGTTTATTTTAATTTGACCCACCTCCATCCTCTTAGGTTCCTGGCTGGATCCACTAATTAAACTGCTGTAAGATAGAATAGTAAAGAGAAACCATACAGATTTATTTAGTACACATTTTAAATTGTAGAGAATCCCTCCTGAAGAAATAAAGATCCAAAGTAGCTGTTAGAATCCATTGATTATCATACTGAATTGGATAAAGAATAGGAAATTGTGAGGAGGCAAAAACTCTATGAAAGCGCTTAAAAAAGGAAGAGTTTTTGTAGCAAAATCTGTTCAGTATTCCTCTTGTTTTGACTTCTTATCCTTGATGAGAAAGATGTTTGCTTTCCTTCTCCTGTAGAGTGTCATTCATGAAGTTTCATCTTCTGCTTTTAAGAAGTAGCAGGGAAGTCAGAGAGTTACTGTCCTAAGTCTAATTTTTTTCCAGTGTCTTTAAGTAAAGAAGCAGGAGTAAAGAAAGCACTTTAGCCCTTTCCTTACGAGATTACTGATTTACTCCAAAATGATTTTCCAGTGATCTGCATGTTTACTACTTTGAGGAAATGATTTTCCACTATTTCTCACATTTTTCAATTTATGGACAATCTGTTGGAATTACGCTCTTTTAAGTGATGATCACATTTTGTGGATTTATATGCATCATTTTGACACACATCTAAAAGTATGAAAACATTTCAAAATATTCCAGTAACTGTACTTTATCAAATACATTCCTAGAGGAATGATCTTAAATGGGTGTTTGTCAGTGTGTAACCCAGTGCCTTACATATATTTTTACATATTTACATGCATGTATATTTTTAAACATATATTTATTCTTAACATAGATATGTTTGGAAGTCATGGTCAAGGAAGTAAATACTGGAGAAACACTAGGAAAATGACAAGAAATTTAGTACGTGTGTCTCTTAGTTAAATGAGCATTCAGTGTGCATAAGTGGTGACTTTTAGTTCATTGGATTTCTCAAATCACTTACTGCACTTAGCTACTCTAGTTTCAATGGAACTTTGATTTGAAACCATTTTAATTGGGTGCTACTGGTTAGCAAGATTTGCCTCTGTAGTATAGATGATGCTTTCTATTAGATAACATGAAAGTTTTACAGGAAAATGATAACACCTTCATCATCTGTGACAGTTTACGATGCAGATGTGGCATTCTTATGCAAAATGTAATAGGTAACTGTTATAAAATACTATGTTGAAATTAGACATTATTCTATTTGATTTAAAATGTCATGTAATAAAGGTTATTTTCACTCATTAAGCTTAAATGCATGTGGCCATATGTTAGAACAGTCTTTTGAATTGAAAGTATATTCAGCTGAAAATTGGCAACTCAGAAACATCCAAAGAAAAATAGCTTTCTTTCATTTGCCAAAGCATCGTCTCTCAATTAAAATGTCATTATGTTACACTCATGGATGACACTTCATTATGACAAATCTGATACTAAAAACAGTAAATCATTCTATATATAAATTTGATGTCATTTTGATATTAAAATGTGTAAAATCTGTCAATACTCTAGAAATGGAATATCAGCAAAGAGGATTATTGGTCTACTTAAATAATAATGTAGCCATTAAGAGGATAACATTTTCCAATTGCAATTACATGCCCTAATTTTAAAGGGGTTATCATTTACAATAATTTGGCAGATTTGGTCCATATTTCTTTCAGAAATTCATTTCTTCATTATGCCTCAAAACAATTTATGATGCATTTATGTTGGTGAAGATAATTTGCTTATTTTATTGTGAATGGAAATCAGTAATTACATACAATCCCATTTTCTGCAGACATAAAGTTAATTCATGATAGTAATTTTGTACAGAATATTAGCTTGGGTTAGTTATGATGAAAATGTAACTGTGGCAAATGCCTCGATTATAACTGAATTTCCTTGGACTTGATGAAAAAACGAAATGTTGACTTAGTAATAACAATTCCGGCATTATTTTGTGACAAGACTACAGATTACTTTGCACTGGTGGCAGTGTTTGGGCAATGATTCCTGCCCATATTCTGGCTTTGAATAGAACTAAGTTTGAATCCTGACTTCTCAATTTCTACTCTGTTTGACTTTGAGCAAGTAACATGGTTTGTCCAAACTTGAATATGATCAACTGCAATATGTGAAAAATCACAATGCTTGTCTCACAGGGCTGTTGAAAGGGTGAAATGAAAAGATGCATGTGCAATTTGTTTATTTCTTATACTTATTACCAATGCTTTGAAAAGTACCTTACAAATACATCAGAAATATTTGTTACTTCCTACACAGCCCTCTGGCAATAAAATACTTGTACTGGGAAGAAATCTAAAATAAATGTAAGTTAAAATAAGTAAATAAATAAAATGGAAGGAAGGATTTTTAATTTCTAAAGAAATTTTGTTAGGAATTTCATTATCCTACAATCCATTAGCATGCAATCTCTTTACAGTATTTTAAGCATTTTAAAATTTCTGAAGTTTTCTGTAGTTTTTTTGTTTGTTTAAGATTCTTGTTTGTTCTTTGTTGAATGTAATGCTACATGGTTTATGATATATAATGTGACAGTAAGTGGAATTTCTTACTTGACTTGCCAGTTGTTCATTGTTGGTTGTATAGAAATTAAATTTAGTTTTTATATTGCCACTGTAGTATGTGCTATTCATTAATCCCCTTGTTAGTTTTAGCAATTACTTTAGAGTTTCTTTAGGAGTTTTACACACACAACAAAGAATGTTTTACATCTTTTTAAACCTTTTTACTTTTAATATTTTTTTTTTTTGAGAAGTAGAGTAGAGAGACAGGCAGAAACAGAGAGAAAGGTCTTCCATCTGCTGGTCCACTCCCCAAATGGCTGCAATGTCTGGGCCAATCTGAAGCCAGGAGCCAGGAGCTTCTTCAGGGTCTCCCACATGGGTGCAGGGGCCCAAGTACTTGGGCCATCTTCTACTGCTTCCCAGGCCATAGCAGAGAGCTGCATTGGGGGACCAGCAGCCTGGACAGGAACCGGTGCCCATATAGGATGCTGGAACCACAGGCAAAGGCTTAGCCCACTAGGCACAGCACAGGCCCCTTGCCTTGTATTATTGCACTGAATAAGACACTCAGAACAATGTTAAATGATGTTGTTCTGAGTAGTCAGTCTTACCTTACTCTGGACACTAGAGAAAAATTAACTGATGTTAGCTTTCAGAAATGGTCTTATCAGGCTGAAGAAGTTTTCTTTTACTACTTTGCTGGAAGATTAAATTAGGTTAAATTTTGTCAAATTATTTTTCTTCAGCTACTGATATAATCATATAATTTAATTCTTTATTTTGTTAAGGAATTGAATTACATTGATTGACTTCCAAATATTCAAGAAGCCTTCCACTTATTGATAAATCCAACTTATTGTGATATACTTACCTTTTTTATATATGAATGTTGCTGGATCTGATTTACAAATAGTTTGTTGACTGTGTCTAAGGAGGCTGGTTTGGGATTTTATTCTCTTGTTTTATCTTTTTTTATCAAGGTTATTCTGACCTCAACCAGAAGTTCCTCCTACACTATTTTCTGAAAATTTTTGTTTAATATTCATGTTATTTCTATGTTTTTTTGGAACTCGACAGTGAAACCATCTGCACTGGAAATTTCCTTGTGGAAAAATTATTAATTACAAAAATTCAATATCTTTAGCAAATACAAAGTTATTTTGATTATTTCTTTTTGTTTCACTCTGTTAATTTATGTTTTTTTTAACTACTGCATCATTTTTATGTGGGCTTTCAATTCTATACGCCTTAAGTTCAAAAATAGTTTCTGAATTGATGTTGCTTCTTTTATTTCTGATACTATTTTTTATCTTTTTCCTCTTGGTCATCTAGTTATGAGTTTATTAAGGTTTCTATATTTTCTTCTGTCTTATTCTTTCTTATTTTCTTTTGTTTTGGGGTGGAGGGTAGTATTTCCAACACTGGTCATTCGTCTCATTGATCTTTCTCTAGTATTTTTCTGTTTCTAATTTTCCCCGCTCTGATGTTTATTATTTACTTTCACTTGTTTTGTTTGATCTCTTAACAGTCCAGGACTGTTAAGCAAGTAGTAATGTATTTGGTCAGAGAAATAGTTTGGGAATATTTCAGTAGCCTGTTTTTTCTTCTTTGGCAATCAGAGAATTAAAAGGTATAGCATATCTTTTTAACCAGCTCTGAGAGAGAAGATGCCAGGTGTAAAATGAGATACATTTGAACTGAATCCTACAATGACACTGCCATTCTCTAACCATTTTACCTTATACTATTTCTTATTAATCAGCCCAGAAGAATGAGGCTTTGGAAGTGAGTTTTGGAGTACCATGGTTTCATCTCAGATCTGTCTTTCACCTACTAAATAGATCCTGTGAACCCTGGCAAATCATTTAGCAATACAGAAGTTTCATTTTACCAAATCTGAAGATTCTTTGTACTTTCAATCTATACAAATATTTGAAGCCAGCTGTCACTGACACTTGTAAAAAAATTTATTCATGTGGGTCCAAAAATCTAGTTCTTCTTGCTTCTCTAAACAAAAGCAGACTCTGTGAGGGAAGGCTTTGGGGATGTCGAAAAGGTTCAACAAAACATAATGGGCAGCCAACACAACTGAAATGGAGTTCCAGTTCTGGTGAAGACAGTTATGGATAGCTTTCATATCCTCCAAGCATAAAGCAACTATGTCAATGGATGACATTTATGAAGGAGTTATGTTCAGGCATTCAGCACCAGAAGGAATGAGCTCCCCATCTACCCTGAGTTTTGTCTGTCTGGACGCATTCTCCCTACTGCATCATAGGAGAGTAGTGATCAGACAGAGAGAAGTAGCCCCATTGCTACTGTTTCTTTTAGTGGCAGTGCTGGTTATGCTTCTGATTCCAGCTTTATGCTAAGGTGCCCTCTGGGACGCAGAAAGTGATGGCCCGGGTACTTGGTTCCGGCCACTCATGTTAGAAACCAGGATTGAGTTCCAAGCTCCTAACATGTTCTGACCTAGCCCTGGCTGTTGGGGGCAGTTGGAGTGTGAATCAACAAAAGGATGATCTCTGTCTCTCTGTCTCTCTCTCTTTCTCTCTCTCTCGCTCTGTGTGTGTCTGTTTTTAAATTAAAAAAAAATATTTTAAAAGGCACCTGATATCACACATACCTACCAAGACATATTTTAATGCAGTGTTATTCTTTTATTGTCAGTTGGTTACATTAATAAAAGCAACAGGTTACTTAAGGGCTTCTCATTTCCTAATTTATTTACTATCTTTGAAAAGTACTATTAAGAAAAGGAGTTAATTATCAATTAAAAATAAATGTGTTTCTTCAAACAAAAAAATCATTCTGGTATGACATGCTGCTAGTGTAGACTATTTTCTTGTTCCCCTTGAGAAGTGCTGATTTACATATTTTAACTATCGTACATTTATTTCTTTTAGCTAGAAAATTCCCATGCTAGAGTTGAATGTGTGACATTAAAAGGCTTGCAATTCGTTGCTTTTTCTTTTTCTTTTTCAAGTTGCTAACTGTGAAGATTTAAGAAACAGACTGACACCAACCACTTCAATGTTTTGCTTAGAAATGGAGCAATGGGTTGTGCACAATGCAGCTCATTCATGTTGGCAAAGGACTGAACTCCTCAGGGATCCAAAGTGGCAACATTTTTCTTTGTGCAGTTTTTCATAGACCCTGGACCTGTATTAAATAAAGTTTTTGACATGGGTGCCCTTGAAAAATTCCCATGCTTATTATCAGCCCAGTTCTAGCTGGTTCTAATTATCTCATTTAACAATTTGAGGGACTTTTTTTTCTTTTCTTTTCTTTTTTTTTTTTTTTTTTTCCTCATGAGAAACTGCCAAACTGGTAGGGATGGTTTAGCTAGATGATACGGTGATTTGGGAGTAACTGGTTCTGGAATGGAGTACTCAACTACTTGAAACCAGCTTTACACTTCTGAAGGGGGAGAAAGCCCCCCCATAGCCTTTTAGGAGATCCATTGACTCTCCTTAAATTTGTCTAAGAAAGGGTTTTGTCAGTAGCTTATCTGAAAAATTGACTCCACTGTGAAGAGATATTTAAATAAAGGAACTTACATGACACAAACTAAAACCTATTAGTTCTTTCTAATCTTATACATTACAGACATTTCTAGAAGAATGAAAGTTGTCGTGATTTTAACTTTAAAAATAATTTATTTTCATTTATTTGAAAGAGAGAGCAAGGCAGATAGAGAGATCTTCCATCCGCTGTTTCACACCCCAAATCTGCAACAGCAGGGGACTGGGCCAGGTGCCAGGAACTCAATCTGGGTCTCCCACATGCGTGGGAATCTCAATGATCAATCGTCATCTGCTACCTCCTGGGGAGGAAGCTGGAGTGGAAGTGGAGGCAGGACTTGAAAGCAAACATTCTACTATGGTTTACAGGCATTTCAAATAGTATCTTAACAGTTGTGCTTGGAATTTTCCAGCCATTAATAAGTACCTACCGTGGGCCAAAAAATATGATAAATAATTTTATATTAATTAATATTGATTCTAACAAATAATTATCACACTGATATAGTTCCACTCTAAATATGAAAAAGAACAATTTCTGAGAACAAACTTTTTGAAGACCACTTGTACGCATAGATTCCTAACTAGTTTGCATCAAAATTAACTCACATTTTAATTTCATGTTACATGAACTCTACAAAGCTCTCTGATATATTTTCAATGGAATATTATTCTTCTATAAGAAAGAGTGAAGTCTGATACAATCTATAACATAAATGTACCTCAAAAATATTATAGTAAGTGAAAAGAACCAATCATAAAAGGCCCAGGAGTGTGTCA
The DNA here is from genome assembly GCF_964237555.1 of Oryctolagus cuniculus. Taxonomy (NCBI): domain Eukaryota; kingdom Metazoa; phylum Chordata; class Mammalia; order Lagomorpha; family Leporidae; genus Oryctolagus; species Oryctolagus cuniculus. Next base: position 43,271,659 of record NC_091449.1, read on the forward strand.
TTCTATTTATAAGAAATGTCCAAAACTGGCAACTCTGGAAAATGAAAGCAGATTAGTACTTGTCTGGGGTTGGGCAGATTAGAGGGAAGTGGAGAGTGAACTGCTCAAAGACCTAAAAATCAGAGTAAAATTATAAAATTCCTCAAAGAAAATTTAAGGGCAAACCTGTATGACCTGTGTAAGATAGTTACTTCAGAGCTATGGCACAATATTGTATGTATCACCTTAGCTAAGAACTATTTCAGATGTGGTAAAATGTTCTAATATTCATTTTAGTGATGGTTCCACAACTCTGTGAAGATACTGAAGAGTATAAACTTGCACACTTTAAATTGGTGAAGTGCATAGTATGTGAAATATACTGCAATAAGCTGATAAGTGGTATTTTAAATATTTCTATTAAACAACTATATAAAATCATATCCAGTAGTAGTGAGCTAAGGCAACTATGGGAGAAAGAGAGCAAAAGCTCTATGACTAAATAGTAAGTGAATACCTGACTTGCTCAGACAATGGTTGTTCATGTAAAAATAAAATAAGTAAGCTGCATTTTCAAAATAATCCTTTATCTTCTCATTTTAATTATATTGCTATGGCTGGTAAAATAGAGTTTATTCCCTGTAAACGTTATCATTCTTTCATTGTGAAATATATTGGCCTCTGTTTATTTAGTGATACCAACAAAGAGCTCTAGAAACTTTGTCTAAAGAAGTAAATCTGATTTTGTCTTCTAGTGGTAACAATTCCATTTGATTTACAACTTAATCTGAACCACTCCTGTAAGAATAACCTTTGTTATAATGTATGCCTCCAGGGCCAGTTCTGTTGGCAAAACTTGTCTACCTACGGAAAATGAAGAAGAATGAATAAGTAGGGACAGAAGATTTCAATTTATCACCCATGCCACATCTCATGCCCTCAAATCTTTTAAAGTTAAAGGTTGTATATGCATACGTAGCCCTTTGTTTTAAGAACACAAAGAAATTTCAGTGAGTATAAGGTCATAATTTTTTTAGTTGAAATGCCTGATACATTTGCAAATGAATTAAACCCATTCGAATATTCGCCCCTTTGATAATAAGTCCACTGATAATGTTGAAGTTATGCATGTTAATCATTTTTTTAAAATTATTTATGTGAAGAGAACAGATTTCGTGTATTCCATAGGTATGGTTCTAATATGATATACATACTTCCCTTTCTCCCCCTCTCCCTGCCTCAATTCCTCTCCTTACTTCCTTTCTTTTTTTCCTTTAATTTTTGCAAAGACATAATTTCAATTCCTTTTATAATCACGGTTTTAATTCACTACTAACCATAATATTCAACAAGTAAAAGCAGGAAGAGCACAGTTCCACAAGGGCTAAAAACAATAATCGTATCACAAGATGTCCATTTCATCTTAGACTTTCATTTGTATTCTACATTAACTGCTACATATCAGAGAAAACATGTGATACTTTTCCCTTATTTGATTTTATTTTCCACACTCTTCGTCTTGTATATAATTTGGTTTTATTCTCATTTATGTAATTTGCCAATAACTACTGAAATTCCCAACTTATGTTTAGGGAGTTCCTCAATTTATTAACAGCAATATGCATTAGTATGACATGTCAAAGTATTTTGAACCTCCCTCCAGTATGGAAAAACTGAATTAATAAAATATTCAATCATAAATCTTGACAAATATCTTCAGGATCACAGAATAGCCCAGGTTTTGAGATCTGACATAATTACACACAAAAAATAAACAAAAACAAAATAGAGGCAGGAGTTTAGCCTAGTGGTTAGCATATCTGTTTTCCACAGCTGAGTTCCTGGGTCCAGCTCTGGCTCCCAGCTCCAGCTTCCTGCCAGTTCAGGTCCTGGGAGGCAACAGTGATAGTTCCAAATAACTGGGTTCATGTCACCCATATGGGAAAAACAGTTTGAAATCCATGTATACAAGTGGTCTTAAAAAAGTTCATGACAAATATGTATGATGAACAGAAAAAAAAAAACTATCTATGGATTTTAAAATTTTTGCACCAAAATAAACATCTTTTAATTCCATTTTTCACTAACTTGATGAAGTACTCTTGTGTATGATTCAGTGCCCATTTGATGGTGGTTTTTGCTTTTTGGCTGTTGAGAGTAATGTCACCATGAATATTCATGTACAGTGTTTTGCTGGACATGAATTTTTATTTTAGGGGGGTGGATAGTACATACCTAACAGTGGAACTTCCAGATCATATAGGAATTCTGAGTCTAACACTTTCAGAAACTGCCAGACTATTTTCCAAAGGCAATGCTTCTTATCTGTTGAAATCCTTTGTGTTACTACTTTGTAGCGTGGGGTCATGAGATGGGCCAGAGTTTTCATGGGGGCATCTTCAATTTTTAAGTGGAGTTCCGGATGGAAAAGAAGAGGGACTTGATATTTTCAGCATGATGCACCTGGGGTAGGGCTTCCATTCTTACAAGTAAAGTTGGGTGGAAAAAGTGGATACTGACATGTTAGCCATTCTTAGCTTGGATAAGTCTTCTAGTGTGGAAATGTGGGGGATGAGAAAAACTGGTGGTTTGGTCTGCCTATGAATAAACTATAACAGTAACAGGGGAATGGGGGAAGAGGGAGTTCTGTGTTCTTGACTTCACCTGCCAGGAACAGACCTTTCATTACAGTATACTTTCATATGGAGGAAAAAGTGTGGTAGTGTTCAAATGCTGCAGACTCTCATTGTTCTTACTAAGATTTAGTAGATTTTCTTGAGTGAATGCTTTCTATTTGCAGTATGCCCTTAGGACAATTTTCAGAGATTTTTAAATGTTGTATTTCTTTACTTTCACCTGTTATACCTTTTGCTTGGGGGATGGTCTGTAGCAACATTCTGGAAATCAATACTGCCACAAATGTTTTTGAGATGAGAAATCATAGAAATTGCAGGAGACACTCTTTTCTGATAAACTGAGATGATTTTATATCAAAATTTGAGATGCTTTTGTGGCTTTGTATATGGTGGATCTTTTAAATTTTCACTTTTGAAGCAACTTTTACTATATATTTGTTCATTTTTGCCTATTAAACTCTTCAATATGCAACTCACACACTTTTTTTTTCCTGACATCCTCCACTCCACTCCATCCTTTCATTCAGGTACTATGAAAAGAAAATTTTCTGCCAATAACACTTATATATAAGAGTTCAAATATAATTGCTGTGTTTCATTATAATTGGGTTTAAGTATATAAAGCCAATAAAGGAGCGTGAACTTTGAGTGACTTGTAAGCAAACACTCTACTGAACTTAACCAAGGACTCTCGTGCCCATTGAATAAAGGGGCTTGAGTTAGTCAACTTTGTAGACTTCGAGACTCATTCTTCCCTATCCTTTTAAATGCCTAATTAAGATAGACATAAGAGCTCATAATTTTTTCTAACACCTAATAATTCATGAATTTTCCACTTCAGTGAGCAATTCAGTGAATTTCTCAGCAGGATTGTATTCCCTTACCCAATACTTCCTAATTCTTTCTTTTTCTTTTTGCCTGCCTTCTTTTCTTCTTACCTCCATTCCTTCCTTCCTTCCTTCCTTGTATTCCTGTCTGCCTTCCTTTCTTTTTTACCTCTAGTGTTTTTATTTTAATCTTTAACAAATCCTCTTCTATGCTTTCTCCCAGTACCACAAGCTTGCCAAGTATTATATAATAATTTGTAATTTATTAGATTTTGAAAATAAGAACTGTTCTATCTATACCTCCAGTATTTAGTACATTTTTGACAAATAATATATTTCTAATATATTGTGTGAAGTAAGATGAAGCTAAATTCTAGAAAGCCAAAATTAATTCTACACATTATTACTTTTGATCATATTTTCTAGACAGAAAGATTTTAAAATTGTATTTACATTTTACAGTCCCACTATGGGGAATATACCCAAAAGGCTTCAACCCAGTATATCAAAGAGATACTTGCACCACCCTGTTTATAGCAATACTGTTCATAATAGCCAAAATTTGGAACAAACCAAGGTGTCCATCATCAGATAAATGGATAAATGAAATGTGTGTATATTTACACAATGGAATATATTCAGCTTTAAAAAAGAATGAAATGCTACCTTTTGTAGCAAAGTGAACACAATTGGAATACATCATGTTGAGTAAAATAAGCTGGATCCAGAAAGACAAATACTATTTGTTCTCCCTTATATATGGAAGCTGAATTTTAAAACACAAACAAAAAAGAGTAAAAGGAAAAAGAAAGAAATGTGTGTACTAGTCCTGCTGCAAATATAGTTTTGTAAAACTTCTATTTCTAACTTTGTCAAGCCTATGGTTAAGAATGTTATACTACTATAGTTTTAATGATCTGTGATTACTTTAAAATTTACTATAAATGGTTGAAATGATCATTTTTCCATTCAATTATTATTTATAGCCATTGTCTATATTCCCATAAAACTAGGGACTTTTTGCTTTTTACTTGTTAAACTTCCTATTTGGTGAAGTATTAATCCTTTTTAAATTTTATTTAATTAAATGTAATATATTCTGATAATATATAGTAATATAATTATAATAATATATAATAATTTAATTAATTTTAAAATGTTTTCTCAAAAATAAAAAAGGGGGGAGGGGAGAAAGAGTGGGAGAGAGTAATGGAATACCATTATGTTCTTAGGATTGTGTCTACAAATCACATTGAACCTGTTAAAAACTAATTAAAAATTTTTAAAAAGGATGTGCACAAACACACATATATCGGGAGATTTATACTGAGATTAGCTCACACAATTATGGAGGGCAAGAAGTGCCATGATCTGCCATCCGCAGGCTGGAGAAACGGGAGAGCCAGGAATGTGATTCACTCAGAATCTCAAGACCCAAGAACCAGGAGTGACGATGTCCAAAGACAGAGAAAGGTGGGTGATGCAATACAAACACAGAAAGCGAATTTGCACTTCTACCTCCACTATTGTGCTTTGCTTGGTCCCTCAGTGGATTAGGTGATGCCCACTTGCATTGCAGAGAGTGATTTTCTGTACCCAGTCTGCAAATTCAAATGCTAATCTCTTCTAGAAACACCCTCATAGTCACACCCAGCTATACAATTTTACTGGGTATCTGGGTATCACTTGACCCTGTCAGGATGATGTATAAATTTAACTGTCACATGATTTTTGAATCAAAGACTCCAGAATGACAAGAGGATCAATCATGCCTGTCTACTTTCCTCATCATAATTTAAGAGTTTTCCTTCTTTGTTTTATCTCTCTGACTCTCAAATTAAAAGAATAAAAAAAAAAAACAGAACAATATCATTCTGCAAGAATCTGTTCTAAATCAGTTCAATTCAAAACATAGTCACTATATAAACAGATACATCTGAATAAAAAATAAAACCATAATGATTAAATTCATTTTTATCCAATAAAGACCACAAGTATATCCAGCTTTGTGTGAGATTAAAAAGAGATTAGGGCACTGCTTTTACTTTGGACAAAAATATAAAAAAAAACACAAAAGACCATTTGGTGACATGCACCAAATCTGTCTGTGATTGAGAAATTCTTTTTCTTCCCTAAAGTTCTGAATCAACAGATAGGGTTGAAGACCTCAGAGAAGTTATAGTGAGTGACATTTTTTTGTGTGTGAAATTCAAATGGAGCTTGAAAATTGGGCAGATTGCAGAAAGTGTTACCAGAAAGACTTGTTACCTGGATTAAGTTACAGATGTGTAGCCAAATATTTCCACAATTCAGCATTCATGTTTGATTGATGAAATACAATTATGCATTTGAAATTTGTCTGATTTTGATATCTTGAAGGAAAAATGTATTTGAATATAGTCATATAATTCTGGATTATGGTTATAAAAATGAATATATGTCAAGTAATCCTAATATAAATGTATTTTCTTTAAAACTCTACTTTTAAAGAATTTATTTATGTATTATGAAAGTCAGAATATCAGAGAGTGGGAGGAAGAGAGAGATATCTTTCATCCACTGTTCACTCCCCTTATGGCTGCAACGACCAGAGCTGGGCCAGGCCAAAGCCAAGGAGCCAGGAGCTTCATCCCTGTCTCTCATATGGGCGGCAGGGACCAAACACTTGGGCCACTTTCAGCTGTTTTTAGGCCAGTAGCAAGCAACTGGATCAGAAGCAGAACATCCTGGACAGGAAACTGTGCCCATATGGATTGCTGGTGTCACAGGTGTGGTAGCTTAACCTGCTGTGCCACAACACTGGCCCCTAAAACTATACATTTTAAACAAAATTTTATTTTGTACTTATTTGATAGTCAGACAGAGACAGAAAAAAGAAAGAGTTCTCCTTTATATGTGTTTTTCATGTATATATTTAATATAGTTTGAAGGCTATAAAATTTAAATATTTTTCTTATCACATCTTGTTTTTTTTCATTTCAACTGACTTTTGGGCCCTTCTTACTAGTAATCACTACAAATATTTTACCAGGTTTCTCATTACTTTATTCTAAACTTTCTGTGTTCCCTGCAACTGAATATACATTAGTTTCCTGATTTGAGTCAACTTTAAAAAAAAAAAAAAGATTACTGAAGATGATAGATGATATGGCTGAATTAGGATAAATCACCTTCAAATGTCAAGTGCTATAACTGAACTAATTGATAATGTATTTGCATTTGTGTGATGGTGGCATAATTTTATGGTTTGTTTTTCTTTCTAATAACAAGATCAATTAGGGTCTTTTTTACATTGATTTGTGAAGACATTGATATAGGAACTTTTTAAAAATATATTTATTTTATTTATTTGAAAGGCAGAGTTACAGAGAGAGAGAGGAAGAGATCTTCAATCTATTGATTCACACCCCAAATGACCTCAATAGCTGGGGCTGGTGCTGGGCCAAGCCAAAGCCAGGAGTCAAAAGCTTCCTCTGGGTTGCCCACATGGACGTGGGGGCCACTTCCATTGCCTTTGCAAGCACATTAGCAAAGAGCTGGATCGGAAGTAGAGAGGCCAGGACTTAAACCAGAGTCCAAATAGGATGCTCGTGTTGCAGGCAGCATCCTAACCTGCTACGCCACAATCTAGGGACTTTTAAAATCAATTTAGCAGAACCCTTTACAGAAAAATAACAGTTTCTGATCAGATCCCTTCCTATAATTCATTCTGCTGAAGGCTTGTAGACTAGAAAATTATTATCTATAGTAGATGACAAGAATCACAAGAGGGGAAAACACGGTATATTATGCTGTGATCCTGACTTGGAGTTGAATGACTCCATGGCTTACTGAAGTCTCCATTAGAGATATGTAGCGTATTGAAATATTGTTTTCTGTATTGATCTCATACAACATAAGGCCCCAAACTTCTTATCTAATCTTTCCACATCTTTTTAAAATGCAAACATTTAGATTAACAATCATTTTCAGAATTGTTAAAAATATAAAATCTTTGGAAATTCAAATAAAAATTATTGAGCTACCAAAAACTGTTATATACTTAGGCTATTATACTGGATTAAAAAGTTAAAAGCGTTCATAATTCAAATTGGCATGCTAGGCAGTTTTAGAACATTAAAATGAGTCCCAGGAACATGAAATGTTTTTCCTCCACTTCTGTTCTTCCAAGTGGAAATTCATTATTCTAAAAGTGATATATGTTTATCTACCCTGTAATCTGCATAGAAACCATCACCAAGATGCAGAATTTCATAAAAAGCTTCCATGAGGAAGATCATCACTCTTGAGGTTGAACCCTGGGATACAACAGCTAGTGTAAAGGTTAGGATTGGGCATGAGGAAGGGATTGCTCATGATAAGCAAAAAGGAGCCTCTGCTAACAAGCAACTGAAAGATGGAACACTTTGGGGCCAGTGCTGTGGCGTAGTAGATTAAACCTCCACCTGCAGCACCAGCATCCCATATGGGAGCTGGTTTGAGTCCCAGCTGCTCCACTTCCAGTCCAACTCCCTGCTATGGCCTGGGAAAGCAGTGGAAGACAGCCCAAATGCTTGGGGCCCTGCACTCATATGGGAGACTTGGAAGTTGTTCCTGGCTCCTGACTTAAGATCAATCCAGCTCTGGCCATTGTGGCCATTTGGGGAGTGAACCCAGCAGATGGGAGACTTCTCTCTCTGTCTCCATCTCTCTCTAATTGTTTAAGTCTGCTTCTCAATAAAAATAAATCTTAAAAAAAAAATGGACTACTTTGTCTGATTATAGCTTTCAAGAGGCACCCTTCCTGTGTTGAGACTTCATGGTGGTGCTAAGGAAAAGAAAAGTGTGTCATCACTCCCAAAAGAGAAAGGTGAAGGTGGCTAGCTTGAAATATAGCAGAGTGGATGAAAATGGCGAGTTTAGTCTCCTTCCCTGGGAGTGCCCTTCAGATGAATGTTTTGCTAGAGATTTTTTTGTCCACTTTGACAGAAATGATTGTGGCAAATGTTGTCTGACTCACTGCTTTAACAAACCAGAAGGCAAAAAATTGCATATGAATGAATAAAAGACTTGAACTAACAAAAAAAAGGTCAAAGCAGTACACGTTGCAAAGTTTCCCATATTTCAGGATTTTCATACATAATTACCCAATAAAAATCTTCAGTAATGAGAGTAACAACAGACAAACTAAAAACAGACGAATTTAAAATGGTGCATAGTCTCCCTGTTTTAAAAATTCTGTTCCACAGAGGCTTGGGAAAAACATGGAGTTAGTGAGATTCTTTTGTCTCTAGTTCCTCATGATTCCAGTCATGCTTAGGGTGATTCATTGTGAGATCGTGAAAAACATTTTCTACACAAGATATCACCGATTTTAAATAAAATTAACACAGTCCTTCCACATGAAATATACATCTTTGGGGGGACTTTTAAAATACTGACTGACAGGGTAAAAACCATTGTAATGATTAATTAGCCACATCTCAATTTTTATTTAGGAGTTGTTGAGCAGAATCAGAAAATTTATTAATCCTATCTCCAACATCCACTTGATAATAGATATAGCTCTCAAAATAATTGCATATTGTACCTACAAGCCTCTCTCATAAATTCTCTTCACTACCTATAAATAAAATTCAAAGAGTGAGTTTAGAAAGGACAAGGTACTAAGTCCTTTCACAGATGAAAGAAGACATATGTCGATTTAAATCACACAGTATGGATGGCAGCCATAGACAGGAATAATCTGTAATATGTCAATGTACAGTTATTCTCTTTTTGTCTTTAACAAATAATATTCCTTCTTGAGTGGTTGAAATAGCATCTGTTTAATAAAAATATCAATTCGTTCGCTGCTGTACTAGTTGTAAATTTCCTAGACATACTCACGCATTAACTTCAGAATCTTTTTATTGTGTGGCATTTTCTGTTACTTCCAATGAAGATAAGATGTTTATTCAAATGTCTCCTCACACCATTATGTACCCTGAAACCTAAATTATAGTAAGATTGTCTATCCAAACAGAAAAATGTCCAATGTAACCTCTAAATGTTTGCTCATGGAAGCATCCTGAACACACAGAATTTATCTTTTGCATTTTGGCATCAACCTAACACTAAATGCAATGTGTTAAGTACAGGAGGTCCAATTACTTGAGTTTGCTTTTGAAAAAAATGTTCCTTACAAAGATAAATAAATGATTCTTCTTTGTATCTAGGAACTGTAAAATTATATATTTTCATAGTGCCATCAAACACTTCATCAGCAAAATTTATTATCTGTCAATAGAAAAATTGTTGAACAAGAACCTTAACAATTTAAATTTGCCCTTGACAACTTGCATATGTTATATTTTAATAAGCACTAGGTTGTAGGTATATCATTTTCTGAAGATGTTGAACTTATTGTAGTTACAAGCTAAATAAGGAAATGAGGAAAACAACAAGATGATCTGATAATGTTCATGCACATATTTTCAAATAGGCAATCATCACTCAAATCATGGGATTAAACACAAGCCTCAATTAAAAAAATGTTCCATTTGATTTGCTAAAACAATAAGAATAATCATTTCTCAAGCATTCTGAAAAGGTCACTAGTCTTGGTAAAGGAGTGTTGCTACAGTATTCTTTCAATTGTTAACATCATTCCTCATTAAAGCACATTATATATAATTGAGGTGTCAGGTGAAGTCTGAGTGGATTGTTTTCTTACCTGCCACTTCTTAAATTTCTGCAACTAATCTCTTCATTCTTATAGACCACAATAGATAAACTTTTGCAATAACACTTTTAAGAGTTTGGAGAGGGAATCCAGTCAGAGGCAACTTGGAGCAACAGCAATGGCAGTGCCCTTAACCTGCTGCAGGTCAGAGTTCTCTTTCAGAAAAGCAGCCCCAAAACCAAGTGGTACCATCCCTCTCAATAATGCACAAGTCACCTTCCCTCCCTATTTCTCTCCATTTCCTTGGAGAAGAGCTGAGCTAGTCAACTTCCTACTTCCCTCCTGGGAGTCCTGTCCACAAGGGGCTCCTAGTTGCCAAAGAATTATCTTAGTAAATAGGGGTTTTGTGTTTTGGGAGAGGGGACTCTTTTTTAGAAGCTCTATATTCATGCTACAATGATTCTGGATCAGTCTGTTTTAGATTTCCTATGTTTTTCTTTGCTGCTCTACTTTTGTCCTAAGTGCATGAACCTGTGCAACTCGACACTGGCATTTTATATATTTGTTTTGGAAACTTTAATGAATTTCTCAGGGTAACCAGCACTGATTTGGAAATGACTAAAGGACCAAGTCATGGTGTGTTGTTATCTGGGCTTATCGTCTGGAAAATCAATGAGTGTGAAATGAGAACACCCACACACAATCCCTCAACTGAGAATCCTTCCCAAGCATTTACTTCAAACTTGGTTAAAAGCTTAAGGTAACATTTATTTAATTAAGGAAATTCCACGCAGGGACTGTGGGGGTAATATCTGGTAAAATATATTTCTTCAAAAGGGTAGTTACTGGATTCTTCCTGGAGAAAAAATGACCTGATACAACCATCTAAGGAGAAAACAGTGAGAATGTCTTCCCGGCAAAGAAATTAATAAGGTGATAAATCTGAATAATATTTGGGACAATATAATCCAGTAGTAGGCATGAGCAGAATGACAGATAGGACAGTCAAAATTTCTTCCATGATTTTGAACTTTTAATTCTAATGCACATTTCTGACACTGGTTACCAAGCTCTCAAGTTTTTATTCTAATGTAAGATATTTCACTTTTGTACTTTCACTTTCTTTTGTAAGGGGAATTATAGTTTTCCAACATTAAATGACCCATGCAAGAATTTACATTATAATTCTATGTAATATACTATGTACCATGTTGCTAGAGTACGTAGTTAGGTGCGAAATAAATTTACATAAAAATGATAACCAAGACTATAGCAATTATGATTTCTATTATTTGAATTCAACATTCAGTCAACTAGGTTGAAAAGAAAAAACAAACAAAAGGAAAACATTAACAGTAGCTTTACAGTGGAAGATGGCTCAAGTCCTTGGGCCCCTGCACCTGCGTGGGAGACCCAGAAGAGGCTCCTGGCTCCTGGCTTTGGATGGGCACAGCTCCAGCTGTTGCAGCCAACTGAGGAGTGAGCCAGCGAATGGAGGACCTCTCTTTCTCTCTGCCTCTCCTTCTCTTTTGCTCTGTGTGTGTGTGTGGGGGGGGGAGGACGGGAGGGGCTGTGACTTTCAAATAAATAAATAAATAAATAAATCTTTAAAAATATAAATAAATAAAAATGGAAAAAAGTAGCTTTACTCTTTCTGATGAAGAATCATTATAGATAGAGATAGTTAAAGTGAAAGGTATTTATGTGACAGAATTGGCATCCAATCAAATAAAGTGGTTGAAATTTGACTGAAATTTCAGGACTATGAAATATAACCCTTGCCTACATTTCAAGAAGTCTTGCTTATTTTATTTCATTTTTCTACAATTTGGAGATAAGTATAAATAAGATAATAAAAATTGTTTAGAGACACCTCTTCTTTTCAATGTAGAATAGCAAAATTCTTTTCCCATCAATGTATATTTCCATCAACATATATTTCCATCAATCTATATTTTGAAGGTATTTTTATTCAGCTTCCTCATAGATAAGGTATTATGTGTGAAATTCCATAACACGGTATAATCTATGATTTCTTAAAATTATGACCCTATTGGACAGACAATTTTTTTTGCCATTTAATAATAGTAAAATATTAGAAGAATTCTTCAGTGCTTGTCCATGTACACACATCTGAGCACATAAAGGAGTATTTCTTTTTAGATTTGAAAAATACATTTTTGATCTAAATATTTTTGGTTCAATTTTTAAAACTCAGCTCTGTCAGATCCAGTGTTTTCTGTCAGGTTCACATTTGCTCTTGGATATTCTTTCCTCTGTGTTGATGGCATTAAAATTCTCCAAACTGCATTAGTCTGGCCAGAAAACAAGCAAGTGCCAGGCTAGAACTCACTTTAGATTTCAATATAGAAGGAAGAATTTATTTTTAATTGCATTTAAAGCTTTTCCTTCTTCTATTTCTCCTTCAAATATTCCCACTTTATCAACTTCCCTTCTGTCTTTACAATAGCTTTGTAAGAAGTTGTTTGTTGTTTGTCTCAGAAACAGATGTGAAAATAGGTATTTTCTTAAACATACAAAAACTGAATGCAGGCCTTTACTGCAAAAATGTTTAAGCCAAGAACTTATTCTTTGAGGAAATAAAAATTATTTGTTTAAAAATATATCTGAACCCACCTAGAGAGGCAAGAGAGATATTTAGAAAGCACCTGAAATACGTGGGCTGCACAAAGAACCGAGCTTCCTAACAGTCCATGGAGAATAAGAATATCATCTGTTCAGATCACGATGTGAACTTTGGAAAGAAAATGAGTATTATATATGAAGTGGCTTCAAGAAATTCATGGAAATGTGTACTTCAAAAAACCTGATCATAGATTGCAGAATACTTTTGTGCCAATGTAAAATTGCCTTTTAACTCATTTCTGCATAAACTTTCTGAAGTATCTTCAAAAAAACTTTCTGAAGTACCCTCAAACTCAAAATCAAATGTAGTGAGAGTCTTTATGACAATTAGAGAAATCCTCCCTTTGTCAATCTTTATCCCCAGTGTCTACTGACCACCATCAGAAGAGCTGAGCAGTGACCACTTCTTACTACCATAAGTTTAGGCATTTTATTAACTACAGATCATTTTTTCAATATGACTTTTACTTTAAATATGACACTTTCTCTTTAGGATAACAGTTCTCAACGCAAAGATAAAATTGAACAAAGGCTAATCATTTGCTTATTTCTGGGGCATAAGCTGTTCTCTGTGTTAAAACTGCCCAGTGTGCCTTCTGCAAGAAAGGGTACAATTTCTTGATACTAACAGAGAAGTGAGGTTTAAATCCTCTAGTAAGCAATGCTTCATTTTTATTTTATTGGAAAGACTTGTCTGTGTTATCCTCAGTCTTGTCATAAACAATGCTAAAAAAAAAAAAAAGACTTCCTTAAAGTAACCCAATCTTAAAATGTAAAGATTGTTTTCTCTGGGTTAAATCGAATGGTATCCATGCCCCATAATGTATCTCCGAGTAGAGGCTGGTTCACTAAATGTGCTTATTTCTGTTTTCCTCTCACCTTTCCACTTGGCTTCTGAGTGTTGAAATGACATTAGAGCTGTTTATGTTTAGAGATCAAATTAACTATTAGCCAAATCACCAAAGTGTAGGACATAATGCTCAGAAGTAAGCATTTAATTTACAGAAATGCATGTTATCTAATGCAATAAGTGATGATATTGTGTCTTTAGGCCCCAGTTGTTCATCATATGGGGAAATAATAAAGACATTTCATTTTCTCCCTTAGATCATAAGTGCTGGGTTATTAGTGCCATCTCAGCGTTAAACCAGGTTGCAAGCTGCTTATTCTTCAAAATGAAGCTTTATTTTTTAGTGTAATTGCTTTTTCTGGAGCATTATTAACTTCCAGAAAGGGAGAAAAAAATTAAAGCAACTGAAGCTGTGGTACAGTATATTTGAAACTAAGAAACACATTCCAAAAACTAATGCAACAACACTGTACCAATTATCAAGAATATTATTAGGGAGTATACATAGGGTGATAATTATAGAAAACTCTTTTAAATGCCAGGTGTGAGCAGCATCTGTATTTATCTGTTAGATGCTTCTAACATGCTGAATAAAGAATTATCCTGTAATCCCAGGAGACCAGATAATGCCTCAATTATGTGAACTTTCATAAAATGGATCCCTACTGCATTTTATACCCCAAATCAATCACCAAATTATAGATTCACCCCTCTTACTATCAAATTCATTATCTTCTCATTTTCACAAACATTCACCTTCTGTGAGCAATGGGACATTTACAGCCAACCTAGCCCCTCCCTACCAACTGGCTCCCCTGCTTTCCAACTCAATATAAGTTGTGGGATAACCTTTCACTAAGTCTTCTATGCTGTTCCCCTGAAAGTTTTAAACATCTGCATATGTTCTATTATAAATAAAGTTTTAAAAAAAAGACGCTAGTGCCTAGAATTTCACAGACTGATTCAATCATCTCTGTGCCTCTCTTATTATTATAATTGACAGGCAGTTAGACAGTGAGAGAAAGAGAGACAGAGAAAAAGGTCTTCCTTTTCCGTTGGTTCACCTCTCAAATGGCCGATCCGAAGCCAGAAGCCAGGTGCTTCCTCCTGGTCACGCATGCGTGTGCAGGGCCCAAGCACTTGGGCCATCCTCCACTGCCTTCCCGGGCCACAGCAGAGAGCTGACCTGGGAGAGGAGCAACCGGGACAGAATCCGGCACTCCAGCTGGGACTAGAACCCTGGGTGCCGGCACCACAGGCAGAGGATTAGCCAGGTGAGCTGCCGTGCCGGCCTGTGCCTCTCTTATTTTTAGTAGAGGGTTCAAATACTCTCTGATGTATCTTCTTCACATAGGTACTGTATGTCTCAACCAGTTAAGTGCCCTACAATAAGAGTAAAAGACTGAAATATGGAAGCTGTAGGAAGAGGTTTACATACAGGCATAAAGAAGTTGGTACACATACAGGAATCACATATTACATGTTAATGACAATCAGAAATAATCCACTGTAAACAACACAATGAGGAAAGAGAATAGAATGACTCAGATAGTAGACATTATCAAGTCCCTTCCCTAGGCCAACCCAGTGCTTGTGCAATGGAATTTTGCATGGAATGTTTGTAGTGACAACAAATTGCCTTTGGTCAGTGAATCCTGAAAAATACTTCAAAGCAGGATTCCCTTGAATCAGATTTGATCTAGCTCCTGCTGCTTAAGAACACTTAATCTGTCAGTAAATCAGTTACTTTGTGCCCCTGATATAGTACCATCCTTCCAGATACCAGCCAGCCAGTTGGAGGGAACGTGAATAAATGGGACTCCTTCTTCCTTAGAAAGGGCAATGGCCCACCCAGATATTGACACATCGTTTAGTTATGCATTTGTGCTTCTTTTTCTTGCTGTCAGTGTCTAAGCACTGTTTCAGGACTAATATAGCATCTAATCTACTAAATGAGATACTTTAAGGTGAAGAGAAAGCTGCCCTAGGCACAAAACGTTGAGATTCATTTTTACTGCCACAAACAACACTATCCAGGAGTTTCCTCCCTGAAGGAATAGTGGAATTAAGTTTAAGACATGCAACAGAAGCATCAACTTTGAGATGACCCTCGCTGAGGAGATGGGTCCTTTGGAATGCAATGTATACCTTAAATAGATGGAAATCTATTAGGAACCTTAATAGACGGAAAAATGGGTATGGGAAACAAGGTTTGCAAGGTGAAATGACCATTTTACCATCACTTCCCCGATCACTTTAGGTATTAAGGCTTTCTGCTCCTTCCACAGATGTAGACTCTGTGGATCTACATGCTTAGGCACTCACATTACATTTTTTCCTACCAAAACACATAGTAAATGTCCCACTCAACTCAATGCCTTGACTGTCACCTCGTAACTTGGTCTAGAAGGTCAGTAGATAACAAGGGAATTATAATGTATTAAGTATGTGATGTAGTTCATTGATGACAGGAATGGTTATTTTTAATCATTAGATCACCTTCTGAGTCCTCTCTTGATATTCCTAAATTCACATTTCATTCTGAATGGATAAGTGTTGTAACTATTGCCTGATAAGAGCATACTAACCAGTCCTCAGGCCCATAATAAGTATCAGTCAGATGTTTCACCTTGAAAGCCATTGGAAGCACTAGTCAAGGGGTAGAAAAGAAAGGCAGTAGAAAAGATAGCTGATGGTATGGCTTTAGGATCTTTGCAGGACTTCGAACAATCTGAAACTTGGAGAGACTGTGCTTGGCAGAATAAGCTTATTGAGAAAAGTAACTGAATAGTGGAATAGAGAGGGCCCCTCATAATTTTGTAGATACTGTTGGTGTCCGTCTAGGATCACTTAGAATGGATAACTGTACTCATGCTCCAGCTGTGATGTGCATTCCTTCTTTAAAGAGTTGCCTTGAGGAACTACCTTACTAAGAAGTGCCTGAAAGCTTATGTCCTTCCCTCTGGCTACTTAGAAGGAACAACCTGAATGCCGCTGTAAATCAACTAGGTTCTTTTATCTTTAGGGAGCTCAAAATTGTAGGGCTGTTTAGACTTCAGAATTTGCAGTCGCATCAGCTTGAGACCACACTCCAGAAGATACTGTAGATTTCTTTAATTTTTTTCCTGCTCTATCCTGCTTTCTTCACTTTCTTATGAACTTGTCTTGAGAAGTCTCTTGCAATAATTGATTTTCACAAGGGCTCTACTTCCACTTTTTTTTTTTTAAAGGATTTATTCATTTATTCATTTGAAAGGTAAAATGACAGAGAGAGAAGGAGAAGCATCTTACACCTTCTGGCTCACTTCCCAAATGAACACTAGAGCTGGGACTAGGCCCTGCTGAAAACAGGAGCTAGGAGCTCCATGTGGATCTCCATATGGGTAGCATTGGCTCAAGTACTTGGGCCATCATCTGTTGCCTTCCCAGGTGCATTAATAGAAAACTGAATAGCTGGGACTCAAAACTGGCACTCTTATAATGATTGCCAGTGACACAAGTGACAGCCTAACCTAATGGCCAAGACATCAGCCCCCTTAGGGTCAACTTCCATGGAAACTTACCAAGGATGACTGATCTTTACACTATGGAGTATTTTCAGTCATGACCATACTTTGTTGCTTACTTAAACCACATTGCCAACTTCTCATTATTTCTAAATAATTTGTATTTTTAGTGTTTACATTTTTTAAAATAAAGTCTAATTTTAAAAATTAAGTGAAATAAATTCTGAAGGTGGCATTAAAAAGTCATTTATTTCTTAAATTTTGCTTCTTGTCTCCTTCTCTGTGAAAGAAAGCAAGAAGCAGGAATTAAACACCAAGATACATATGTCAGTATAAAAGCTTCTTTAAATGGATATTTTAATTATAATCCTTCAAATATTCATAAAATACCTCATGTATATGTATTATATATTTATAAAAAGCCTCAGTTTAAGCCTACATTTTTTTATGGTTAAGGATGCTTTCACATAGACAGTTGTCCCTTGATATACACAGGAGTTGGTTCCAAGGTCCTCTGTGGCTACAAAGATCTGTGAGTGCTTGAGTTCCTAATATGAAGTGGCATGGTATTTTCATATAACCTATGCACATCTTCCCATATACTTTCTTTTTTTAAAAAAGATTTATTTATTTATTTGAAAGGCAGAGCTACAGAGAGGCAGAGGCAGAGAGAGAAAGATGTCTTCCATTCCATTGATTCACTCCCCAAATGGCTGCAATGGCTTGAGCTGAGCTTATACAAAGCCAGGAGCCAAGAGCCTCCTCCAGGTCTCCCACACAGGAATAGGGGGTTAAGGACTCAGATTATTCTCTACTGCTTTTCCAGGCCATAGCAGAGAGCTGGATGAGAAATGGAGCAGCCAGGACCAGAACCAACGCCCAAATGGGATGCTGACACTGCACCAGACCCCCATATACTTTCTATCATCTTCAGATTACTTATAACAGAACACAATGGAAATGCTATGCAAATAGTTGTTACACTATTGCTCAAGGAATAATGACAAGAATAAAAACTCTGTACATGTTCAGTATAGGCCCAACTTTTTTTCTTTTTTTTTTCAATTTTAGGCCAGCAGTTGTTTGAGGATGGGGAACCCATGGATATGGAAGGCCAACTGTTCTATCTTTTTCAAATACTTTCAACAAGTGAATTGTAATTTCCCAATGTCACTTAGTTTTTATAGGAGAAATGGGACTTAAACTCATGAATAGCCACATGAAATACAGAATCTACTACAGATCATGGCAGATAATAGGTATACAATAAAATGTCAGGGAAGTTGCTGAATAAATTGCCTTTCCATACCAAGTCTCTGGTGGACATTTGCTAGAAAATGAAACTAATTTTGGTATCTAAGCTTTCTTAGTACATACATATACTTTAGAGGAGGTTAGAGTTTCCAAATTTCAGAAATGTTAGCTTTAATTAAACACATACTCTGAAGGAAAAGGAATTTCCCTAGATAGCATATGTTATAGTTCAGCTACTTTTGAATATTGTGTAGATATTTTATAATGACTACTTTCTGGAATGTCATATTGTTTCCCAAATTGCTGGTCTCATGCCCACTGGTGTAAGTTGGTAGTGTTTAGCTCCCGTGCCTGGGGAAAATGTCAAATTCTCTCTAAATTAAGAAATTTCAATTATGTAACTGCCTCCTTTAAATTAATATCAGTTTTCTATGACTTTATATTGAATATCATATGAAGAAAAGTTATTTAATTTTCAAGTTTCAGCTAATCTTTCAACTATTAAAAATCAAATCATTCTTTCATGACTTCAATTTATATATATATAATTATTTATGTTAATAGAATACATAAAGGATTATTTGACACATATATAGTAGAAGGTTTTTAAAAATGTACCTATTCATAATCTAGTTCTATTATGGAAAGATTAATATGCTGAACATTTTTAAAATTCATATTATGTGGCAAGCATAAGTGTATCAGAAGGTATCAACCAGCTAGTCGAGAAGGTTGGTTTTCCTATTCTGGGGACTACTTTTGAAAGCCTGGGAGATAAGGGATAATACATGATCATGAATTGGTAGCAACTATAATGCTACCCTCCCTGGGCCAGAAGGACTATGACAAAGAAGGAAATCACAGACCAGGAGATGATATGAAAAAATCTCGCGAGTCAAAATGGTCTAGAGAATAAAAATATTGACTTTATGGGGAAACTAAATACAAAAGAAAAAAATGTTAAGCTCAGCCCTAGATCTACAGAATTGTTACTATGTTTCTATAAGCTCCCAAAGAGATTTAAATGCATGTTAATGATTGACACATACTACATGCAGGATGCTCCTTTAAAATTAGTAAACATATGCCAAAGAACACAGCCAACCTTAGATGATTTCACAGGGAGAGTGAGGGGAGTAAGTGCGCTGATCTTACAATACTACATGGCATCCTGGGTCTCTCAGAGGCATCCTCATTAGTCAAATTTAAAGGAAGCAGAGAGCACGGAGAACTGTTGATATGGTTTGCAAAGTTTACTGCCCAAGGCAGAAAACTCAAGGACGGGATACAGCAAATGGACCTGGAGTGACAACTGGAAGAAATCTGATACGACTGAGTGAGGCACTGCAGACACAAAGATAAATCGTGCTGTTCCCATCTTCAAATATCGCAACACACTTTTTTTCAAATCATTTCTTTTTACATGTGATTGGCACTTTAAACATTGGAGTTACAATCAGAGATCACTATTCTAATACAATGTCCAACAGCATGTTCATTTTGAAGGTACTTAGCACGTCTTTGAGTTTTAAGTAGAAGGATATGAAAGTTTCGTGAGAATTAGTTGACCTGATTGGGGGTCTCCTATTCAATTGCACTTTCAAAATCATGATTGTATGAGTGCCAGCGTGTGGCACAGTGGGTTAATCTGTTGCCTGCAACACATAGGAACACTCACTTCAAGTCCCAGCTCCCCCATTTCCAATCCAACCCTCTACTAATATGCCTGGAAGGGCATCAGAAATTGATCCAAGTGCTTGGTCCCCTGCCACCCACGTGGGAGACCCCAATGGGGTTCCAGGCTCCTGACTTTGGTCTGGCCCAAGCCTTGGCCATTAAGGTCATTTGGGGGTGACCCAGCGGATGAAAGATCTCTTTATCTTTTTTTTCTCTCTCTCCCTCCTTTCTCTCTGTAGCTCTTTCAAATAAATAAATCTTTTAAAAAGTCTTGGTTTAATTTTTTTCTTTTCTTTGAGGAATGAGTCTTTCCTTAACATATGATTTCTGAAGTCTGGGGTCTCCCACTGGGTCTGTGGTCTATTAGGTTAGACTAAAGTCTTATGGACTTTTATTGAGCCTAATGGAGAGTTTGGTGATACCATGACATTTCCCATTGTTTGAGTTCAAGACTCTAATCATTCATCCTGTCAATTTCCTATAAGAGAGTTTTATAAAGGACAATGTAATAATTAATAATTAATTATAATTAACCTATCTAAGTAAACTAGAGGTTATACAGGTTCTGTGAAGAACCCCTAAGTCCTCTGCATTTTGCCTCATAAAATATAACTTGACTTTTATAGAAACCATAACATCGGAGGCCAGAAGCTGAGATTGAGAGGAAGTTTACAACACAGCAAGGATTTAAATAAGAACTTGAACCCTCACAAAACTTAGGACAAATATCTGATCACTCCAGACCATAGAAATTGATATTATAGTAAGTCTTTTTTAAAAGATTTATTTATTTATTTGAAAGAGTTACATAGAGATAGAAGGAGAGGCAGAAAGAGAGAGAGAGGTCTTCCATTTGTTGGTTCACTCCCAACAAATTGGCTTAAACGGCCGGAGCTGCACCGATCTGAAGCCAGGAGCTAGGAGCTTCTTCTGGGTCTGCCATATGGGTGTAGGGGCCAAAGGACTTGGGCCATCTTCTACTGCTTTCCCAGGCCATAGCAGAGAGCTGGATTGGAAGTGGAGCAACTGGGTCTTGAACCAGTGCCCATATGGGATGAGGGCACTGCAGACAGCAACTTTACCTGCTATGCCACAGCGCTGGTCCCAATATAGTAAGTCTTAAAATAATTAAAATGTTGTTTATTGAGTGTGAGACATATGTCAATAATTATGCAATGTGATGTGTTTGTTGCCTTTTACAGTACTTTAAAAAACTCCTGTAAGATAGGCACATTTTTCCAGTCAAAAGTGGCACTTAAGGTGCAACAACAGAATCTATGGGAGACTAACTTTGCACAGCTGTATGCACTGGCTTTTCCCATTGAGTTTATCCCACCCAGTCAGTTCCTTGCAGCTATCATCTATCATCTATCTATCATCAACCTATCATCTTTCTACATATTGATCTATCTAAAATGAATGGTTAAGGCTTTTTGTAATGAAAATATATTTTTCTCCCAAAGTAATTAGGTTACATTTCAATATATTTATTTTTAGCCCCTTAGGGGGAATCTTTGTATAGAATCATAGTTCTTCAATGAAGATGAGTTCAGCAATGACAAAAAAATAGAAAACTGGAGTCCTTATCTAGTGCGGTCCTTTAGTGATTATGCAAACCTCCCTGGGGCTGGCAGTATTTGTGCCGCGGGTTAGAGCCACAGCCTGAAGCGCCGGCATCCCTTATGGGAACCAGTTCAACTCCTGCTTGCTTTGCTTTAAATCCAAGTTCCTGCTAATGTGCCTGGCAAAGTCCTTGGGCCCCTATACCCATATGGGGGACCCAGAAGAAGCTCCTGGCTTTGATCTGGCCCAGCTTAGTCATGACAAGTGAAACAGTGGATCTCTCTCTCTCTCTCTCTCTCTGTTTCTTCCTTTTCTCTGTACCTCTGTCTTTCAAATAAATAAAATAAATCTTTAAAGAAAGAAATAAGAAAACCTCCCATTCCGCAGTAACTTTCTCAGTAAAATGAAAACTATAAATACGTTTTATTTCTTACAGTATTGTTATTCAATAAGTGGTTAAAAAAGGGAAGATGATATAGTCACCACATTCATATAATCAAGGGGAACTCAGCACTTTTTTCTCAGGGATAAGTTCAGATAGGAAAGGCTACGTTACCATTAATTAAGCTATTGTATAGGGTGAATGTTAACTAATTATAAATGATATTTTATTTTACAGATAAGTACTGAGACATTACAGTGAGTTGTCTCCACATTTGGTCAATGAAAAATTTAGTTTCTGCTTTTATTATCAGAATATTGTGAAGCAATATTCACTGTAGGAGTTTATTTTAACAGCATAGTTTCTAAGGATTCTGATTATGGAATTATGTAAATCATTTCATCCTTTCCCCCCTCATTCTTGTCCTGATAAGTTTCCAGCAGATAAGTGGTGAAACAGAACAGTATTATTAGAATGGTCATAATTGGTCAGGAGAAGAAGCTCCTGGCTCCTGGCTTCGCATTGGCACAGCTCTGCCTGTTGCGGCCAATTGGGGAGTGAACCAGCAGATGGAAGGCCTCTCTCTCTCTGCCTCTCCTTCTATCTCTGTGTAAATCTGACTTTCAAATAAATAAATACATCTTAAAAGAAAAAAAGAAAGAAGGAAAGTCAGCGTTATGGAGTTACGGGGGTGAGGTGGGGAGGAGACAGAGAGAGAGATTTTCCATCCTCTGGTTTACCCCCCCAGGAGGCCACACTGGCCAGGTCTGAACCAGGCTGAATCCAATAGCAAGGAATTTCATCCAGGTCTTCTACATGGATGTCAGGGGCCCAAGCATTTCGGCCATCCTTTGCTACTTTTCCCAGGCCATTTGCAGGGAGCTGGATAGAAAGTGGAACAGCTGGGACTAAAACCAGTACTCAAGTGGAATGTTAAGGTTCACATTGTGTCTTAACCCACTGCACCACATTGCTGGCCCACTATACTTGAGTTTCTCAAAAAAACTGTTCATTAAAGAATTATTTGGCACTTATTCTATGGCAAGCAATATTCTGGGTATTACTGACAAAGCAGTAAGAAATCAAGGTTTTTGTTTGTTTTACTTTGTGGGAACTACATACCTAAATGGAGAGATATAGTCCAATATTTCAGCGTTTCTTATGATTATCTGTTGGGTGGTGGTAAGTGCTGTGATAAATACTAGTAAGGAAAGTCCCTCTGATATGGTGACATTTGAGCATTTCTCTCAGCCCAAACCTGTTCACAAACAGCCTCTTCCATGGTAGTCAATGTTATTCAATATAACACGGATGTTAAGGAACAGCAAATTTTTGTTACAGTTCAATGCAAGTGCTCAATATTTTTAACTATTCATTTTACATTTTTATTTGCTAAATCTTGGAGGTCTGCAAATTTGTAAAGGCTTTGACTTCTTCTACTCTGAGAATGATGGGGAGCACAAGACATTCTGTTTTTAAAAAAGGTCATTCTACATGTGCTATTGCAAGTAGTCTACAAGGGATTAAGGCCAGAAGCAGAAAAGCAAATTAGGAAATGTGAGATGATGACAACTTTATCCAAGTTCTTAGTGTATATTTTGCAAGTATATATGACAAGATTCCAGATGATTTAGCTGTTGAGTTGTCAGGAAATTAATGGTGTAATCAAGGATGGTGTCAATTATTTTGTTATGAATAATTATGTGGCCAAATTGCTGTCACCTACCTCTTGAAAACTCTGTGGCTTTTTATATTCCATCTTGGACCTTTTATCCCCAATCTGAAGTCTTTATCCTTCTTCTCTTTGCCTTCTCAGAATTTTGTTATGTGGATCAAGGTGTCTTCCTCTATAGGACACAAAAGAAAGAGGAAGTTGATTTGGCAATTGTAGGAGGATTTGTGGGCTAGAAAGGGTTGATAGTTCATTTTATAGATACTTTCTTTCTGGGCATATGTCTACACATAATATGCATAAACTTATGTCTCATGCATTTTTGTCACATTTTAAAGGAAATTTTCATAATTTAAGGAGGATGATTGATTTTTACCTAAAAATAAAGAATCCTATCTAAATACTTTTATATCAACTACTTTAACTCAGAAAATTACAATAACTAATGTAAGTTTTGGGTGAAAGTTACATAAGAACTAGCTAGATTTATATAGAAGACTGAAAATATTTGTCAGCTTTGTGGTGCAGCTGGTTAAGCTACTGCTTAATGATGCTGAAATCTCAGTATTGATTCAAGTCCTGGTTGCTGTGTTTCTGATCATCTTCCTGCTAATGTGCCTGGCCTAAGTTCCTGAGGGCCTGCCACCCATGTGGGAGGCTCATGTAGAGTTCTGGGCTCCTGGCTTCTACCCGGATCAGCCCTGACCATTGCGATCACTGGTGGAGTGAACCAAAGTGTGAAAGTTTCTCTCTCTCTCTCTCTCTGTCCTCACTCCCTCTCTCTCTTTCTCTCTAACTCTGCTTTCCAAATAAATAAAATTGAAACAATTAAAATGGGCCAGCGCCGCGGCTCACTAGGCTAATCCTCCACCTTGCGGCGCCGGCACACCGGGTTCTAGTCCCAGTCGGGGCGCCGGATTCTGTCCGGTTGCCCCTCTTCCAGGCCAGCTCTCTGCTGTGGCCAGGGAGTGCAGTGGAGGATGGCCCAAGTGCTTGGGCCCTGCACCTGCATGGGAGACCAAGAGAAGCACCTGGCTCCTGCCTTTGGATCAGCGCGGTGTGCCGGCCACAGCCGAGGCGTGCTGGCCGCGAGGCCATTGGATGGTGAACCAACGGCAAAGGAAGACCTTTCTCTCTGTCTCTCTCTCTCACTGTCCACTCTGCCTGTCAAAAAAAAGAAAACAAAAAAAAATTAAAATGTATACATTAGAAAATTCCATAGATACACACTCCAGAAATGTGTATACTTTATTTGGATGAAATATTTGTGGAGTTTTCAATTGTCATTCTATCTTTAAATTAGAAGAAAAAACAGGGTTTTTATTTGAGATTTAGCTATATTAGTGAATCTTAAAATTAAAATCAAACTCGAATACAATTATTGGTATTGCATTCAATAATTGCAAGGATGCATTCAGATGAAAAACAGTCATGAGCTATTGCCTTTGCAGAAGAGGAGGAGTTGCGGGAGGATAGAGCATCAAAGGGCTAATGGGCTTTGGTTCTGAAGCCCAATAAATCTCTGCAAGTCTCCCTTCAATGAAGCTGAATTTTGTTTATCATTAAATGAGAAAACCAAAGGCATGAGAAAACACGTCCTGCTCGCTGAGGGGTTGGCCCAAGCTGTCACAGAGGGTTGGGAACATTTCTAATTGCAACAGCTCATCCGTCTGCAGATGTCTGACATGGGTGTGGAGCAGCAGTCATGCTTTGCCTCCTTCAAGGATCATAGAAAGAGGAGAGAGGAGGGGGAGAGGAGAAAGAAATGAGCACCAGAGCTGGGATTATGAGGAGACAATGTTAGCAGGAAGAGGTTTCAAAGGAAGCAAATCTCTTTGTATTTGTTTGCCCCCCCCCAAAAATGCACTGACCATTATGCATTATTTGATTTTATGCCAAAATGCTTTTGTACTTACACAAGTAGTTAGAATTACAAATTTAGTGAGCTTTATTTGAATGGGAAGGGGGAATGCTGGATATGGTCTGTATTTATTTGAAAATGGAATTTCTTTTCAAAGGCAAATTCCAAAACAGAGGATATGGTTTAAATATTTTTATTTAAATTATTTTATTTATTTAATTTGTTTGAAAAGCAGAGAGAGAAAGAGAGAGACAGAGCGATTTCCAATCCCCTAACTCACTCCTCAAATGCCCACAACAACTGAAGTTGGGCAGGCTGAAGCCAGAGCCAGAACTCAACCTGGGGTCCCTCAGAGGTGGCAGGGACCCCACAATTTGAGCCGTCGCCTGTTGCCTACCATGGTACTCATTAGCGGGAAGCTGAAACAGAAAGCAGAGTCCAGATTAGACATGGGATGCACGTGTCCCAAGTGGTATCTTAACTTCAGGGTCAAACACTTGCCCCTTAAGAGATTTTCTGTTTATATAAATGAAAAAAATTGTGATAAAATAAATATATCTGTATGTGTATATCTCTCCTTTACTGAAAACCCTATAGATCAGGTAGTACTTCAGATATCGTGCATGAGTGATTTAATTAAATTTCACAAAAAGCTTAATGTGGAAATCAGAGCTAGCGTTTTATACATTTTACTTATGAGGAAGCAGAGCTCCAGAGAGGCTTAAAAAACTTAGAAAATTACACACACACACACACACACACACACACAAGTAGGAAGGAGATAGGAATTTGGCACAGTTGTTAAGACATCACTTTGGATGCTGTGTTCCATATCAGTGCTTGGTTGAAGTCCTGATCCCAGCTTCCTGCTAATGTACACCCTAGGAAGCAGCAGGTGATGGTTCAAGAACTTAGATGCCTGCCAGCCACATAGGACTTCCAGATTTTGTTCCTGACTTCTATCTTCTAGCATTGGCCTAGATCAGCCCTGTCTGTTGCCAGGAAGTGAGCCAGCAGATGGGAAATCTCTGTGTCTTTCTTTCAAATAAACAAACAAACAAATAAATATAAAAATTAGAAAGGATTACATTACTAATGGATGACAGAATTGAAATTTAAACTGGGGACTGTCTGATTCTAAAATTTATGAAATTCCTGAAAGTCTACTCTTTGGAGAGCTACATATGTTATGGGGGTGTACCTCAGCAAGTATATGGAAAAAGCAAGTGAAATGATGTTTATTTTGATGCAAAAATCTTTTGAAGTCCATGCATATGTTTCACAATACACATTTCTATGAACTTTCTGAAGACTCACTATGTGTCCTTTGTATAGATCATCATGTAACTTATCTTCTCAACCAAGACATTTTTGTCTAGGACAAATACTAAGTAGGACACCTGGACAACAGGTGGAAACCAAGATTGCCTCAGACAAATTGGAACACACAGTCACTGTAACTGTGTGTAATGAATGTGTTATTGAGTGAGATCATATAATATACCTACTTGTTCTCAAGAATCTGAACTCTTATCTAATCTGCATTTATAAAATGTAGTCTTGCATCCAATTTGCAGGAATTATTCATCACAAATTGTTGATTTCCTGTCTTTACTCAGATTTGTATAAGTGACTCAATTATAATCAAGAAATAGCAGAGCACACAAGGTAACTGCAATCACCAACGTGGATCTGAAGCTCTCGCAGGACGCTTCACTGATATTAGATGCAAGCTGAAAAAGGACAAAGAGTGAATGAAGTATTTGTACTCACCATTTCTAAAATCTAGCAAGATCAGTTCCCAAATTTTGATATCTTTTCATTCTGGGAATACATCCTTGCAAGAGCAATCAATAACCACTGATGGCTAGCAGTGCAGTTACAAATGGTTACTGCCTTTGAGAAATGAAACCCTTGGGGTTGGTGCTGTGTTGCAGCGGACTAAGCTGCCGCCTGCGGTGTCAGCATCCCATATGGGCACTGGTTCGAAACCCGGCTGCTCCACTTTCAATTCAACTCTCTGCTATGGCCTGGGAAAGCAGTAGAAGATGGCTCAACTCCTTGGGTCCCTGCACGCACATGGGAGACCTGGAAGAAGCTCCTGGCTTCAGATTGGTGCAGCTCTGGCTATTGCAGCCAATTGGGGAGTGAATCAGTGAATGGAAGACGTCTCTCTCTCTCTCTCTCTCTCTCTCTCTCTCTATCATTGGCACATGGACCTTTCTCTCTTCTTTTGGTGGTGGTTTATGGGGGACCTCTGAAAGCTGTGGCTCCCCAGCATCAAGTTCCAGATTTTGTCTTTTCTGAAGAACCTGAAGAATGTCACTGTCCTTCTGTGGACCTCTAAAACAAAGCATTCTTTCATGTAGAAAAGGAGTGAAATCTAGAAGACAATTCATATAAGATATACATAATTACAATCTCTGTGGAACTTCTGAAAAAGAACTCATCCAGTCATGGAATGTGGAGGTAATTTAGAATTTTGTGGTTTTATATTTGTGAAAAAAATGCAAGAGGTCTGTTAATTTAATTTGTGGTGTGTTCTGTAAATACATTTAAAAGTAGTTGGAGGACAATAACAGAGACACAAGCCAACTTTCATTAGTTGTTAGTATGAATCTAGACATGAAATCTGAGACTCTGTTCTTGGCCTGTGACACCCACAATGACATTATCCCATGAACTTTATATTCAGCCCAACAATAGATTTTATCTTTTGCTATCATACTATGTTTTGTTTACCCACATTGGCTCCAGGACTATCAACACAGCCTATACTCAGAGAGAAATTACTCTAAACTCCAAGAATGATGTGAATCATAGTAGTCAGATGATGAGATTTTATCTGAAATACTTTCAGGAAAGACAACTCTTAGAGCATTACCACTTCTCTCAAGGAGTCCTTACATTTGGTCCCTAAATTGAGTCCCATACTCCAGACCTTCCAATGCCTCCACATGCAGTTGTCACTCCATGTCCATGTGTACTGTATCTGCTGTTTCAACCAACTATAAATGGAAAATATTTTTAAAAACAAATGCATCTGCATCTTTATCTGATCATGCACAGACTTTTAGCCTTTGCAGTATTCCCTCAGCACAGCATAACAGCTGTCTATCATCTGGATAGAACTGACATTGTATTAGGTATAATAAGTAATATAGAAATAGTTTAAAGTACGTGAGAAGATGTGCAGTGGCTATGTGCAAGTACTACACATTCTATATAAGAAACTTGAGGATCCACAGATTTTTTTTTAAAAAGATTTACTTACTTATTTTGAAAGTGCGAGTTAAAAAGAGAGGAGAGATACACAGAGAGAACTTCCATTTGCTGGTTCACTACCCAGATGGCTGCAACAACCAGCACTGGGCCAGTTTCTTCCCAGTCTCCCACGTCGGTACAGGGGTCCAAACACTTGGGCTATTGTCTGCTGTTTTCCCAGGCCATTAGTGGGAGCTGGCTTGGAAGTAGAGCAGCCAGGAGAGGAACTGACACCCTTATGGGAGGCCTATATTGGAGGTGTTGGCTTTACCTGCTGCCACAAGGCTGGCCCTGGATTCATAGGTTTTTGTTATCAGTAGGGGTCTGGCTACCAGATCCCTGAGGTTACTGAAGGACAACTCTATGCACCTTTCTGGTGCTCCTTTGAGAACTGCAAAATGGGTTCTGTGATAGATGGTTATGGACCAGAGGAGGATTCTACACTAGGAAATTAAGGAGATATTTTAGCTGCAAATGTGTTACCTTACACGGCAAACAATGTTCACATACAATTAAGGCTACTAATCAGTTACTCTAAAAATAGGTAGATTATTCTGGAGCATCTCTGTGGCCCCAGTGTACCCATATACTGTCTTAAAAGCAGACACCATTCTCTGACTGTGGCAGAAGAGGAAATTCAAAGATGAAGAGAGAGATTTATAGAATGAAAAAGATTTGATGTTCTGTTGACTCAAAGCATTGGAAGAATTTTATGATGGAGAGATCAGGGGCCTATGTCCAACAATCGCAAGGAATTGAAATCTGTTTGACATGAAGGAGTTTAACATGAATAGTATGCTTTTCTAGTAGAGGCTCCAGACAAGTACCTATATGGTAAAAACCTTTGTTTCTGCCCGGAGATCCTAACCAGAGCAGCCAGCTTGGCCATGCTGTGCCTGGATTTCTGACTTATGAAGACTGTTGCTTTAACTGTTGTGTTTGAGGTTATTTTATTACAGCAATAGGAAACTAAAATAGTCTTATTGTTATTGCAAAGAAAATGAGACTCAGAGAAGTTAAATATTTTACACACAAATCTAGCTTGCAATGGTAGTCCAGTTCCATGGGTCAGGCTGAGGTCTGCTGATGCCCACACTTCTGTCTTTTTGTTCATAGCAGTAGTTTTCAAACTTAAGCAAGGATCAGAATCAGGTTTCTAACTCTCATCTTCAAAAATTTGTGATTCAATAAATATGAAGTGTTGCTAAAAGATTTACATTTCTAAGGATGAGAGTTTAGTCTAGCAATTAAGATGTCAGCATCAATCAGAATACCTAGGTTCAAGTCCTAGCTCCATTTCCTAATTCCAGCTTCCTGTGAATGCAGTCCTTGGGAGGCACCCCTGCCACCTAAGTAGGAGACCTAGACTGAGTTCCCAAATCCTAGATTCAGCCCTGGTCCAGCTCCAGTGGTTATGGCCATTTGGAGAGTGAAACAGTGTATGGGAGCTCTGTCTCTCTCTTTTTCCTTCTCAAATAAATAAATTCATTTTTAATTTAAAAATTAAAAAAATAATGTGCAATTTCTAATGTGTTTCCATGTGATGCTGCCTTAACTTCTCTGGAGATCTCATTTTGACAACCACTAATTTATAAGATGTGTCTATTCCTCATAATTTTATTCTTAATCTTCTTTGTAAAGGGCCTATTACCTATAATGTAGAGTTACTAGAGTGGTTATTGAGGGCCTAGGGAGTATTACATCATGCTTCATGCCCACTCATTTATCTGTGCCTTGGAACCGGAATCAAAGGCCATGCAGCATCTGCCTACACAGCTTTTGAGAGAAAATTCAATAAAAATCATTTAGTTCTATTTTATGGCAACAACATTAACCACATACTCACCTCTACCAGTTTTCACTGAAACTCAGCAGGCAAAGAATTGCTGTTTGCCTTATATGGTATTTTTTTTTTTTTTTTGACAGGCAGAGTAGACAGTGAGAGAGACAGAGAGAAAGGTCTTCCTTTGCCGTTGGCTCACCCTCCAATGGCCGCCGCAGCCGGCGCGCTGTGGCCAGCGCACCGCACTGATCCGAAGGCAGGAGCCAGGTACTTATCCTGGTCTCTCATGCAGGTGCAGGGCCCAAGTACTCGGGCCATCCTCCACTGCACTCCCTGGCCACAGCAGAGAGCTGGCCTGGAAGAGGGGCAACCGGGACAGAATCTGGCGCCCCGACTGGGACTAGAACCCCGTGTGCCGGCACCGCAAGGCGGAGGATTAGCCTAGTGAGCCGCGGCGCCGGCCTTATATGGTATTTTTAAACCTTTAGTACATATTGAGTCCCTGTTGTCAAGAACTTAGGAATTAAAATGTGAGTGAACAAATAATGGAAAATCCATGTTTCAGAAATTGCTCAAGGAAAGCAGTTGAAACAAGATGGTCAGTCCTATAGAATAATGGGAATAAATTATTTCACATAAGAGGGAAAATGGAGTTGGACCTATCTTAAGGGGGAACAGAAATAGTCTATTTTCTAATATAAGGAACACAAACAAATGATACTTTATAACTCATCAAAAAGGCACCTCTTGGGTGGGTGTTTGAATTAGAAGTCCAGAGGTCAGCTAAGATACCCATGTTCTATTTTGAGTACCCATGTTTCATACCCAGGTCCTGACTCCTGACTCCAGCCTTCTGCTCATAAACCGTGTGAGGCAGTGGGGACCACTTGAATGATTGGGTTCCTGCCATCTGTGTGGGGTCCTGGCTTGAATTTCTAGCTCCCTGTGGGCGTTTGCAAAGTGAACCAGCAAAAAGGAGCTCTCTTTTTTCCATTCTTTCCCTCTCATTTTCTCTTTCTCAAATAAATAAAAAGATATTTTTAAAAAGGCAAGTCTACTTTCTTTCTGTATTCTTTTTACATTGCATGACATTTAATTTCTAAAATAGATCTATTGAGGTATAGTTTACTTATCAAAAAATTCTATAATTCTAAGTATGTAATGTAGTGATTTTGGCATATTTACTAAGTTCTTGTCAGACATCACCATAAGCCAGCTTTAGATTTTAATTATCCCAAGAAGATCCCTTGTGCTGATCTATAGTTAGTCCTCAATTCTGTCTCTAGTCCCTAAGCAACCACTAATTTACTTTCTGTGTCTCTATAGATTTGCCTGTTCTGGACACTTTGTATGAATGAGGTTGTATAATTTATATTCCTTCATCTCTGACTTCTTCAATAGAGCATAATGTTTTTCAAGGTTCATCCATGTCACAGCATGTGTCACTATTGCATTCCTTTTTATGTCTGATTAGCATTCTCAATTAAGTTTTTAAACATAACATTGGAAATGTTGTAACAGAAATAGTTCCTTCTTCCAAAAAGCTTAATTACTAGATTAGAGCTCCTCAAATTTTTCTACCAAAGGTAGAGGAGGGGAGAGTGGGTAATGCAGACAAATACTTGACCTATCCTCCTTACCTCTTCTTTCTTTCTTTAAAGACTTTTTTTATTTGAAAGGCAAAGTTACAGAGAGAGAGGGAGAAACAGAGAGATAGAGAGATCTTCCACTGGTTCACTCCCCAAGTGGCCAAAATGGCCAGGACTGGGCCAGACTGAAGCCAGGATCAGGAGCTTCATCTGGGACTCCCACATGGGTACAGGGGCCCAAGCATTTGGACCATCCTCCCATGGTTTCCCAGGCCATTAGCAGGGTGCTGGATCAGAAATGGAGCAGCTGGGATTTGAACCAGCACCCACGGGAAATGCCAGCTTCATAGGAGGCGGCTTTACCTGCTATGCCATGACACTGGCCTCTCCTTACCTGTTTTGTGAGAAAATTTTCCTAAGAGCCATTCTGGTATTCAGTCCTACAAGAGGCTATGACTTTTTTTTTCAATGGACGTGGGGATTGGCTCATGAATTCATGAATCACAGGAAATAACCGAGGATTTACAAATATGTTCCAAAGTGTGTAACTAACTCTAGGTTGAAGCTTGAACATCAGAGCTTCTTATTTTCTGTTTATCTCCTCCCCATTTTCTGTTTATATCCAAAAAGAGAGATCTTTATCCTATGAAATGGGAGACACCTTCTTTGTGACACAGTGAGTTAAGCCACCTGTTAAGACACCTGCAATACCAGCATCCCATACAACCACTGGTTTAAATTCCAGCTTCTCTGCTTCTATCCAGCTCCCTGGTAATGTGCCTGAGAAAGCAGCAGAAGATGGCCCAAATACTTGGACCCCTGACGCTCATATTTGGAGGCTAGGATGGAGTTTCTGGTTTCTGGCTCTGGCTTTGGCCTACCCTGATTTCAGTTATTGCTGCCGTTTGGGGAGTGAATCAGCTTATGTAAGATCTACTTCTCTCTCTCTTTCTCTGTCACTCTTTCTTACAAATAAAATGTTTTCAAAAAATAAATTTAAAGTGAGGAGTTCTGCTGCATTGCTCTTGAAGGTTCATCATATTCTGTACTAATCTCTTTCCTTTGTTTAAAACTCAACATGCTGGGGAAGGGACATTGCTGTGCAATGCTAAGATGCAGCTTGGGATATCTCCATCCCATATCCAAGTGCTTGGCTTCAGGTTCCTTCTCCACTTCTTATCCAGCTTCCTGCTAATTCACATACTGGGAAGGCAGCGACAACTAAGTACTTGGGTCCTTGCCACCCACTTCAGAGGCCTGGAAGGAGTTCCAGGTTCCATGCTTTAGCCTGGCCCAACCCTGGCTGTTGTGAGCCAGGGTAGTGAACCAGGAGATAGAAGATTTCTCTCTCTCTATCTCTCTCTCTCTCCTTCCCTCCCTCCTTTCAAATAAGTAAAAAATAACTAAAGAAATGGTTTTTAAAATGCACAGTGGTTGTCTATTGCATGTTTGAAGTCATCCCAAATCCTTCATATGGACTACATGATCCTGCATGAACTCATAGGAGTCTAATTCTGCAGGCTCGTTGACTTGTCTCTCTCCACTTTCTGCTCACCCTATTTGGGAATTCTTCCAATTTCTGAAGTCCCTCTTTTTTTTTTTTTTTTTTTTTGTTTATTTGACAGATAGAGTTAGAGCGAGAGAGAGACAGAGAGAAAGGTCTTCCTTCCGTTGGTTCACTCCCCAAATGGCCGCCAGTGCTGGCGCTGCGCCCATCTGAAGCCAGGAGCTGGGTGCTTCCTCCCAGTCTCCCATGTGGGTGCAGGAGCCCAAGCACTTGGGCCATGCTCCACCGCCTTCCCCGGGCCACAGCAGAGAGCTGGACTGGAAGAGGAGCAACTGGGACTAGTACCCAGCGCCCATATGGGATGCCGGCGCTGCAGGTGGAGGATTAACCAAGTGTCCACGGCACCGGCCCCCTGAAGTTCCTCTTTCTTAAAATTCGAGATGCAATTATTTGTTTAAAGCCACCACCCTGGTATCAGTGTCAACATGTGGTTGTGATTTTATACAGTAGCTTTGTAAAATGTTACTACTGGAGGAAACTAGTAAAATTCCACACGGAAAATATTTGTATTTTTTTTGTTTGTAGCTGTGTGTATATCCATACTTTTCTCAATAAAAATTCAGTTGAAGGCAAGAAGGAAAACACATTGCAATCCCCACTATGTTTATAAACACTGTAGGTCTTTGCTCTTTCTCACTGTTAGGTCTTTATTGTTTAACCTAGTACCTAGGAAAACATGTAACTCAGTTAATATTTGTGGAATATAGTAAATCCATAAATACTGATTGATATCCAAGGGCACACAGCGAGTTAGTGTCAGAGGTTCAACTGAAGTCTGATGCCAAAGAATTTGGTATTTTGCTATAATTCCTTCTCCAGATATGGATCTCTGATTTTTACAAGTCATTTATTCAATCATTCGCTTACAAAAATGTGCTTGATGCTCTACTAAGCCTGAGATATGATGGTAATCCAGATAGGTCCCTGTGGTATGGACTTACATAGTCTTATTGGAGAGCCACCCCAGTCACATTATGTGTTGCTAAGAGGATAGTACCAACTAAAATGAACGCAGTGAGAAAAACAGCCGAGGGTTAGCAGAAGCAAATGTCAAAGGAACTGGTCAGAACTGAGAGGTGAGAAGGAGATTCCATGAAAGTGAGACACGTTTTCTTACACCTAAATTCTGTGTGTGACACCATTCCAGGCAGGGGGCTAGCATGTGCAAGGAAGGACCTTCTGACAGGAGAAATCAAAGTGCGCCTGAGAACTGAAAGAAAGCCACTGGGGCTGCCACGCAAATGTGAAGGGGAGGTAACAGCCAGAAGATAGCAGGGCCTCCTAAGCTCTTTAATTAAGGAGCTCAGTCTTTACACTGAGAGCTGTAAGGCAGTGACTGTTTAAAAACAAAGATAAAGGCTACATACTGTGTGATTCCAGCAATATGTCATTCTGAAAAAGGCAAAACTAAATTACAAAGACTGTAAAACATGGGTGGTTTTCAGGGATTAGTGAAGAGGGGGGGACCCCTAGGAAAAGCACAGAGGATTTTCAGAACCATTAAACTATTCTATACCACACTGTAATAGAGGATATATGCCATTGTACATTGGGACCCATGAAACAGACAAAAGAGTGAATCGTAATGTACACTATGGGCTTCGGTGATAAGGATGTGACCAATGCACATTTGTCAATTGTAACGAATGTACCACTGCAGTGTGGTACATTGATAGCAGAGAAGACTGTACAAGAGTAGGGACATGAGGAATACAGGAACTCTCTGAACTTTCTGCTCAATTTTGCTGTTAACCTAATACTGCTGTAAAAGTAAATTCTGTTTGAAAGACAAACAAATATGTTGAGGATTGTCTGGCATGATTAGTTTTATGTTTTAAGGGAATCACTATGGCATCTGTAGAGAATGTATTGGGATGGTGGCGTAATAGTAGATGCATGGAGTTTATTTACATGCCATAATGATCCAGGGGAGAGATGACGATGGCCTACAGGGGCAAGGAGACTATCCTCAGACTTGCAGGGTACGTTGGTTATCTCAATGTCACTCTGGTGGGAGATTCACTCGTGGCACACAGCTCCTTTCAGAAGGGAATTTCTTTTAATTCTTGCACCAATTTTGCTTGCTGGTGAAGCCATAATGACATTGTATTCTATATATTGAGAAAACATAGCTTTTGGTATCAAAAGACATCAATTCAAATTATGTCTCTATCTCTAACTAGCTCCCTGCTAGTTAACTTTTGTTAGTTAACTTCTTTGGACCTCAGAATTGCTGGGCATTCTAAGATCTACTAATGAACTTATTGTGATCCTCAATCAAGATAAAATAAAAATGTGTAAGGCACAATGTCTGGTTTCTTATAGACAGCACTGATTGGATTTTAATATTATCTTTAAAAAGTTTGGTCAACCCAGCATACTATATCACTCTAGTTTTGCCTATACTCTTTTTGAAACATTTTGGTATCAGAGAACTGCTTACTAAAAGTCTTAAAAATGAATTAAAAATGTTGATGCTACAGAATAAAATTTTAGAATTAAGTATGCAATTTCAAGTACAGAAACTGTACATTTTTAAATCTCCAATTTAAGAGAAAGATTTTTACAATCTGAAGAGAAACCAGAGTATAAATCTCCATTTTAATATTCACCAATAGGCTTGCAATAGATATTTTTGGAAAAGGCCATATGGAAGAAAATCTTACTCTAGGTATATCCATTACAACAACAAGATCTGAGGATTCAGTTCATGTCTCTAATTATAAATGAATGCCACACATTAGAAAAAGAGACTGTGGAGTTCACACTTCCTTACTTATGGGTTCATGGGGATGCTAGGCTTGATCATGCTAGTTTCATTTTCATTACTGTGTGTTGACATTCTCCTGTAACCTTACCGTAGGTAAGTTTTCTTCCTAGTCATGTACTTTGTGACAGGTTAGCAACAATTCCAACTTCATGCTCCATTTTCTCTGCCTACTGAGGCAATTTGCTATCCGTGCACTTTGTTATTTTCTCAGCTTTGTGGCTCCAACCTGTAAGGTATTTCATGATGGGAACTGCACTTTGAATACCAACACTTCAATTGCTCTCCTGGCTGAATACTATCTGTGCCATTTACAGGGAGGATGCTAATATATAGGTCATCCTGTTACATTAAATAGCTGGTCAAGACTGTGGGTTGAGCTATTTAAAAATGTCTCACTGTATTTCCCAGGCTGTTGGCATTTTACCATCATGACACTCAAGAACTTCTGTGATATGGCCTCTGCCCACCTCTCATGGTTTATTCTTTACTACTGCCTTGATAATTAGCATGAGGGATATTGAACTGTGCAATACACCCTAAATTCACCCTGTCATTGTGTACGTCTATTCTCTTTGCTGAGATCATTTACTTTGCTCTCTCCCTGTTCTCTTTACATGCTTAAACAACTGCTCATCTTCCAGTATTCCATTTGCGTATCACCTCCACCAGGTGGTCATGATCATTTTTTTTCTGCCTTCTCACTCTGAACTGCATTATAGTTTTCTCTTTATTCCTTTAGCTCCCAAGACATCACTGAGTCACAGAATGCAGTACATTGTATTGAAGCTAACAGTTTATAAATCTTTCTTCATCTGGACAATAAATTCTTGAATCTATGTCTAACCCCTATATGCATCTCCAATACCTCTACAATCGGAGCACATTTAAGATAGTAAATGCAGGTTGAAATGAATGATGTGGGGGTGAGATTTTGGTGCAGTCATTAAGTCATGGCCTAATGCTTGGTTTTGATCTGTGCTCTGTTTTTCATCTAGCTAATTGCTAATGAAAATCCTGGGAGGCAACAGGATTTCAGGTCTCAAGCACTTGAGTCTCAGCCATCCAGATTGAGTTTCAGCCTCCTGACTTTGGCCTGTCCCAGTCCCAGCTGTTGTGAGCATTTAGGGAGTGAACCAGTCAATGGAAGGAATCTCAGGGCTGGAACTGGTGGTGTGATGGCTCAAGCTGCCACCTGCAATGGCAACATCCCATGTGAGCACTGATTTGAGTCCTGGTTGCTCCACTCTCAATGCAGATCTCTGTTAACACACCTGGAGAAGCAGCTTAAAATCCACCCATGTGGGAGACCCAGAGAGAGTTCTGGGCTCCTGTCTTCAGCGTGACCCAGCTCCCAGCCATTGCGGCCATTTGGGGAGGGAACAGTAAATGGAAGATCTCTCAATCTCTCCCTCTCTATAACTCTGACTTTCAAATAAATAAATACAGACATACATACTTTAAAAACAGAAGGTATCTCTTGCTCTTTTTCTCTCTCTCCTGTCTCCATCTCTATGAGTATGTATGTCTCCCTGACTTTTGAATAAATAATTAAATGAGAGTTGTAAAAAGAAGGAAATTAATGGTATGTTGTAAGAAAGCAAAGCAAACAATATCACTGATCACATAATTTATAGGTATTACATTTGTATTGAGCACCCAAAAATATAATTCTTGTCTCTTCATAATTAAAATGTAAAGAAAGAGAAGTTTTTTTAAAATTAACCATCATAATTCTTTGATAAAGGTAAATATTGGACACTAGCTAATCCCAGAGAAAAATATTTAAATTGGGTTATTTTATGATCGGGGAACGTACTAGAGTAGAGAAAAGGCGAAAGCTTTGGGAGCACTTCAGATTTTGGAATTTTAAATTAGGGATACTGAACTGGTACAGTCTATGTAAATAATCCAAAATCTGGAAAAACGCGAAATATTTCTGGTTCCAAGAATTTTGGATAGGGGACACTCAACCTGTATTATTAATTTCACTTAAACAACATTCAATAATCGTATTCCTTACAGATTTACTGAGTGCTTACTATGGAGTGTCTTCTTTGGATACACTCTTAACTCTTCCTGCACTCTTAGGAAGTGGGCACTGTTATTGTTGTTCTATGGAGCTGATACAGAAGCACAGGACATTACGAGCCTGTTCGCAGGAAATACATCTGCAATGTGATAGAGCTGGGATTAGAACATGAACCTTTCTAATGCCAAAGGCACTTCTTCTCTAATAGGCCTGCTACAAAGATGTCCTTCCCTGCTATTGAAGAAATTCAGCAGGAAGAAAGAGATAAATACATAAAAAGGCCGGGGTTGGGGGGCAGTCCCAGAGGTGAAGGGGCGTGCTTTATATTGGGGAGCTGTAAGTAGTTCAGTATCATTGGAGAGCACAGACATCACAGAGAGTGGCAGAAGAAAAAAAAAATCAGGTCTGTTCCAGGGTCCCACCCGCCCAATCTTGCCACCCAAGGGGCAGACCTTACATTTCCACGGGTAGTAGAATGTAATGGGCATCACCGAAGAAAATAACTATTGGTTTTCTTATTTAGAAAGTGCCACACTGTTCAGAAGTATCAGAGAATGACAAAGTACCTGGACCCTTCATCTTCCTCCTTTGCTGAGGCTAAAAGGAGAGAATAAATAACAGCTGAGAGAAAAGATCAATGAAGGCCTTGCCTGCAATAACAGATAGAAAGTACTTGGCAAAGGGAAACCATAAATGCTACAGAACCTCATTCTTCATCCTTTGAACTGAAGGTCTCCTCTGACCGGAGCATTAAAGATCAACTGTAGCTCTTCCCTGGAGCATAGGTGTTTGCTTTACTTATCTTAGTGCCCAGCAATCCAGGGTGGCATTGAAAACCTGTCTGCAAACACAGTGGAGGCTTTCCCTGATGGCTAATCCATAAACTTCGTAAAAGTTACATTTATCTGTCAGGACTCTTGCAGTTGATATTATACACAGTGGGGCATTTACTCTCCCCTTCTTCCATTAGTAATAACATCAAATATAGCAGATTGGTGGAGACCAAGGTGCTCAGGACACCCATCCAATTGTTTTCCTGCCTTTCACTGGTGATGGATGGAAGTGATTGAGTTTTTCATCCTGAGCTGCTGAGTTCCTCTAGATTGTGCTGTAAGATGACAGGACTCCTGCCAGAGCATTTGTCTTGAGAATGATGGAGTGAGGTACTTTCAGGCTGAGTCTGGGAGTGCCTTAAGTATTTGGCAGAGCCGTTTGGGGTCCATCCTGGAGAGACAGCTGAATGCATGGGAACCGGGCACCAGAGAAGTCTCACATTTTAAGTTTATAATCCTACACATGCTTTTAAAATATTTTTATTTGAAAAGCATGGGGATGCAGGAAAGAGACACAGAGAGACATCTTCCATCTGCTGGTTTACTCCCCAGATACCCTCAACATTTGGGGATGGCCCTCGCTGAAGGCAGTATCTGGAAACTCAGTCCAGCTCTCCCATGGGTGAAAGGAACCCAAGTGCTTGAACAGTCACTTGCTGGCTCCCAGGATGTACATTAGCAAGAAACTGGAGTAGAGGCAGAGGAACTGGAAGTTGAATACAGGCACCCCAATACAGTAGATGGGCACCCCAAGTGACATATTTATGCCTGTGACAAACATCCACCTGTACATATGATTTTAAAATGAAATATTCACCCTTCAAGTAGAAGAGCCAAAAATCTGCTATTGCATGCTAACACACGGCCTTGAAAACTGAGGACCTCTGTCTAAATTTGCACAACCATTAACAGGACTGTTTCAGTGTCTGGCTGCTTCTCTGCCTCCTAACTGCATTAATCTTAATCTCTAAAATGGGCATGATGACACAGTATGTTCTCTACTTCTTGGAAATCTTAGTGTGCTCCAATAAGATCCTATAAATAAAATAACTGTAGAATATAAAGAACTGTTTGTGAAACTAATTCCCATTTGGGAATACTCTTGTTTCTATGCAAGGATTGCCTTATTTGACCCAGCCATCCACTGCAATAGGAATGAGCAAACATAGTTTACTTCACCTTGTCTTGGTTTTGTTATCTGTGAGTTGTCACAGTGTATTTGGCAGAATCCAAATACAAATATGTGCAAGTGATTTTTTAAAGAACATGTTCCCAAGGCAAGTCAGTTAGGGACCAGGGGAAATAGGACACAGGATCAGGGGAGCTAAGCAAAGTGTGATTTCAGGAGAAGAACTGAAAGGGGTAGCTTTATCCTAAAGACATAAATTAGGCAGCTGTAATTGACATAAAAAGACATAAGGCAGCTGTAATTGTCTTATTTCTATTTCTGTCAATCTTTAGGTAAAGATGCTCCTTCTGCCTGTACATTTGTATTTCAGAGATGACAATTTTTGGTTGAATGTGTGAATAAAGAAATAATCATTTAATATCATCTATGTTGTAGGTGCTTCTAGGTCCTAGATACACAGTGGTGCAAACAAAAGCCCTCCCTCAAAAAAAATAAGCAGACATGTATTTGATGTCAGGAAATGATAAGCGCCATGCACTAAAGATCTTGTAATGAGAGAAAGATGTGGAGTGGTAAGAAGAGGGTTGCATTTCAGACACCTCAGCTGCCCCCTTTCCTGACTAAGCTTGTGGCAGATATTCACACCTCCTTTTAAACAAGTGGGGTTGCAACCTCAGAAGTATGAGTAGTATGTGATCCTTGCAATGTGCACTGCAGGAAGGGTCTTCCACATGTTAATGGAAAATGATTGTATGTGTGGATTTTATTTTTTTTGTACCAAAATAAAGATAATTCTGGTTTTCAGTGACATTTTTGAAGTACCCTCATGTTAGACAAATAAACATGACAGAGTTTTGTTTTGGTTTCTCTGTCAAAAAATAA
Source organism: Oryctolagus cuniculus (assembly GCF_964237555.1). Classification (NCBI taxonomy): domain Eukaryota; kingdom Metazoa; phylum Chordata; class Mammalia; order Lagomorpha; family Leporidae; genus Oryctolagus; species Oryctolagus cuniculus. The sequence continues at coordinate 43,313,001 of NC_091449.1, forward strand.
CAGATGTATTATTTTTCATCCTCTTAACTCAGTACCAACCCTGAACCTCTTCTGCCTCTGCTGCATTCTCCAAATCTCTCTGCTCTGCTCTGCTCTGCTCTGCTCTGCTCTGTGCAGATGAGCTGAACTGTGAATGTTACCAGGTTCTTGTATCAAATAAATCGTGGTTGGTTCAGCCAGAGGGTCAGAGTCTGCAAGGGTAAAGGAAAGGAGACGAAGAGTTTCCTTTCCCTTGACCATTTGCCTGAGGCAGAAACTCTAGCAGCAGCTGTTTCGCCTCTGTGCCTCCAGATTTCCCTAAACTGAGCTGTAGTGCCCACTTCTGTCCCTGGACCCAAGCCTTGGGCTTTGGAAACACCCTGTCTTCCTTCCCTGTCTCTCCAGCCAAGGAGCAGGTGGCAGTGGCTTCTGGCTGGGTCTCCTTCATCCCTGAGTGGCTTACCTGTTCAGTCACCTGTAGAATACATTCCATACATTTAATTCCTTCTTTTTATTGACTTAGGCCTTACAGTAGTAGCCAGTCTCCAAAATGAGTTTCAGTTCTTTGTACAGTCTTCTGCCTCACTGCAATATGGCTGGCCAATAGGCCCATTAGAAGTAGTTGGGTGAGGGCCAGCATTGTGACACAGTGGGTTTAGCCACTGCCTGTGATGCTAGTATCCCATATAAGCACCATTTCAAGTCCTGGCTGCTCCACTTCTGATCCAGTTCCCTGCAAAGCAATGGAAGGCAGTCTGAATGCTTGGTCCCTTGCCACCCACATGGGTCCTGGATGGTGTTCCTGGCTCCTGGCTTCCTCCTGGCCCAGCCCTGAACCTTGTGGCCATTTGAGGAGTAAAGATCTGTGTATCTGTGTGTGTGTGTGTGTGTGTGTGTGTGTGTGTGTGTCTATGTTTCTCTTTCTCTGTAACTTTGTTTTTCAAATAAATAAATAAATATTTTAAAAAGCAAAAGTAATTGGGTGTGATTTCTGAGACTACTACAAAATATTTATTGTGATTTCTGCCATTTTCTCTCTTAAATCATGTGCTCTTGGGGATAAATGGTTGCGGTATAATGGGGACACTCAAGCATCCTTCAAGATACCCACAGGAGAACAGACTGTGCCATCTGCTAAAAACCAAGCTTGCCATGCATGTGAGTGAGCTAGCTCAGAAGCCAGTCCTCCAGTCCTAGTCAAGCATTTGGATGACTGAAGCTCCTGTCGACATCCTGACTAAAACCTCATAAGACAGCCTGAGCCAGAGCTACCCTTTAGTCTGCTAAACTGTGAGGTAATGCATTATTGTTTTGTTTTCACTAAGTTTTGGAATAATTTTATAGCATAGGTAACTAATCTTATGAATTGATGCCTTGAAAATGTAGACTTAGACACAGCCAGAAGTGTAGAATAGCATCAGTGAACAAGAATAGTATTTCAAATTTGTCCCTATCACCAAATTTCTTAAGTCTCTGGCACAGAAGAGACATTTCAAGCCAGACATACTATGGATATGTAATCAAAGGGCCTTGAATCCAAGTTTCTGCTTGATCTGTTGTGAGTTTTCTGCCTGAACTTGGTCTCATTTTCTACATCTGTAAAATGGGAACCATAACACCTACGTTTCAGAGCTGTGATGGATTTATAAACGCACCAGTTGTGAGGAAGTGGCGATCTCTGATCTTTTCTCAGGAAAGCTCTTCCTTATCCCGTGGAAAAGTTGAACAAAAGTGGAAAGGGAATTCCATGTGGCTCCAGATAGGAAAAAAAAACGGACAAGGAATTATCTGGAGCTTTCTAAGAGTGGAGGGCTCAGGTCATCCATCTTTTTCATGTAACGTTAACAAAACTTCGTAAGGATCCTGGCTAAAACTTATTGGTAAGGTAGAACTATCTCCCAAACTATGATAGAATCAGAACCCAAACTTTATAAAATACATACCATTATATACATTGTTCAGAAGTTGAATTTGAAATTCGACTTCAGCTATCAATGAAAATTCACCTAGGTAGGAACAGTGGAACAAGACTTGAACCTATATACCACACAGCCTCACACACTTGCTGAATATCCCAGAGTTAATTAGTTCACATCAGTATTTTAGGAACTCAGGTATTTAAAAAGTATATTACCATCATTTTTTTCTAATAATCATACAAATCTATTGTTCACTGTATGAAAATACCCCTATCTTAGAATTCTTTCAAGTTCTTGATAAAGATTTCTCACCATAAGCTTAGTCATTCCCATTTTTGTTATAATGGCTTTTCTTTCTTCCTTTCTTTTTCCTTCTTCCATCCCCTTGCTTTTCTTCCGTCCTCCTTCCTTCCTTCCCTCCCTTTCTCTTTCTCTCTCTTACTCTCTCTCTCTTTCCCTTTTCAGTCTTTTTCCTTTCTTATTTTTTCTTCCTTTTCTATACAAACATAATTTGCTGCAAAGAACCTGACAGAAACACAATTCCTGAAGTAATGTATGCTCTATTTGTGAAGGCAAATTAACAGACAACCACAGGTGAATGTAAGACAACAAGAAATTAACAATTACATGGGCTATGGGGTCAGACTGATTAAGGTTGGAATCCTGCAACCCCCACTCACCAGTTGTGACTGTGATCAAGTTATTTAAACTTGGAGTTAATAGTAGTGCCTACCCGTAGGATAGTTGAGTAAATTAAGTTCTATAATCCATGCAAAAAGCATAGTAATAAGATAAGAAACAGCTAGTAATTGTTAACATTTATGAAGTCTTCCTAGATAACATGATAGTGGTATGCCAGAGTCGTTACCATTCTTTCTTTTAAAGAAGTTTTAGAAACAACGGGGGAACTCATCTTGAGTAATAAAACTAAGGACTAAAACTGGAGCAGCAAAGCAGTGGGTTCATTACAATAACAGCATGGCTTTCCTGAAACTCTAAGCAGGGAACCCTAAATTGTGCTCAGTGCTAACTGAGTATATTACTGGAATTACATTACAATTAGGTTGCCACTGTAGTTAATGTCTCCGGTCACTGTGCTGGATACTGAGTCAATGCCAGCTCTTGACTGATTTCCATGGTGGCCTACACTGGCTCAATGGAATAAGAAAACCACACCTTAGGGATTTAGAAAGTGCATGTTACTGCCAGAAATTAAACTGCCAGTTGATTGCAACACTTGTTTTTTAAAAAAAGATTCTTTAACTGGGTTTTTACCTTAGCATGCCTTTCAAGAAAAATATTGTTGATATAATTAGGAAAAAAGCCATATTTACACTATCACTTATAAATCTATTTCCTTGTAAGTAAATAGAACCCACTTATTTGCATAGGAGGAAGACATGGTTATCTGTCCTTAAACAAGAATGTCTACAGAGGATCAGGCCCGACATTACTGAAATGAAGTGCACTATTGAAGTCTGAATTAACTCTTCCCATCTCAGGGATTGTTTGCAGGGTAGTTCATTTAACACTGTATTCTAAATTAATTTTCTTTAAATGGTATTGATTAGATAAAAATTAAATTCCTAATCTGCTCTCTAATTACTTTACCAAAAAAAATAAAAATAAAAAGGTTTGCTTATTTGAAAGCCAGAATGACAGAGAAAGAGGGAAAGGTGGAAAGAGATCTCTCCACTGATTCATACCCCAAATTACCACAGAAGCCTGGAGCCAGTGAGTTACTCCATCTGGGTCTTCCACATGGGGTGACAGAGGACCAAGTACTTGGGCCGTCTTCCACTGCTTTCCCAGGCACATTTGCAGAGAGCTGGATCAGAAACAGAGCATCTAAGACTAAGACTGGCACTTTGATGTAGGATGCTGGATTGCAAGCAGCACCTTAACCAGTTTTGCCACAATACTGGCCCTTTCACATATTTTCTAATATTTCCCTCTCACCACATCAGTTCTTAAATCCTATTCTCCAACCAAACTAACCAAGTTACTACTATGTTGTGAATTTAATTTTCTTACAGTTCTGTCCTTTGTTTTCACCATTCTTCCTGCATCCAGTGTCTGCCATAGGCACCCACTCCTAAGCTATTGAGAGAGTTGTGTCCATCAACACAAATGCTCACTTTTTCAGTTTCCCTTCCAAGCACCTCTTCCTTGTCTGACTTTTTAGTGATGGAGCTCCTTAGGGCTCAGAGTTAGCTCTTCTAACCCTATCCTCCTTGTCTAGGTAATTTGATTCATATTCTAATTTATATGAACATATATATGCTGGTGACTCAAAAATTTATGTAACTAGCCCAGATACCTCTCCTGGCGGTAGACTCTAATATCCAACTGCTAGCTTGAGAAAAGCATTTGAATATTTCCCGGATATTTAAAACATATTAAGTGCCAAATGAACTCCTGGCACATCCCATACTCCAAATCAATGTCTAGTATTGGTCCTTAATTCATTAAAAGTCGTTTGTACTCACCTAGTATCTACCTCTGGAATTCTGAAAGTTTTCTTTTATATCTGTTCCTCTCTCATCTTCATACTGTATCTAATTTGTATTGAGTCAGTATCCAGCATATTTCTCAATCTCAGCTTCGTCTCTGTTTCCAAGGACACTACTCTAAACCATTGGATTTTTAAATGAGGTTAAAACATTTAAATATCCTAATTATTTCCCTTCCATTTTATTTTGTCTCCATTCAATTTATTTTCTACAGAGCAGGGAATCTCTATTGCATTTTCATCATATTGACTTCTAGGATCAAAACTTTCAATGACTTAGTTAAAACCCTTTATTTACATTCCCAGAGTATCTTGTGTTTCTCCTTCGAAGGAAGATACCTTCATAAACAGATTCTTTGTAAAAATTAAATCAAAGTCTATCTCATCAATAAGCTGTAAAGTTCAGGAGAACCAGGGCTTTATCTAATCTGCTCACCAGTCTGTTCCCTACACCTCGCACAGTGCCTGATCAAAGGTCAGCACATATCCATTTTGTCTCTGTTTTTTTATGGGTTGAGTTGTTGTTTTCCCAAAATATATATTGTATAGTTGTCCCCTCTTATCCATGGTTTTGCTTACCACAGTTCAGTTACTCCATTAACTACAGTTCAAAATATTTAATGGAAAATTCCAGAATCAAATAATCCATGTTTTAAATTGTGCACTCTTCTAGGAGCATGTTAAAATCTCAGAACATCCCACTCTATCCTGTCTGAAACATGAGGCATCCCTTTGCTCAGTATCTATGCTGTCTACCCATTGATCATTTACTATGTGTGTATGCTACCTACCCACTTGTCACTTAGTAGCCTTCTGAGTTGTAAGATCGCTGTGGTGCTATCTCAGGGCTTGTGTCTAAATACCATTTATTGAACTTAATAATGGTCCCAAAGGACAAGCATAAAGAAACTGAAAATTCAGATTTGCAAAAGAGAAGCCATACAGTACTTATTTTAAGTGAAAAAAGTAAAAGTTCTGGACTTAATAAGGAAAAAAAGAAAAGATTGCTTAGATCTAGAGTAAGTTACTATTGTTAATATCTTACTGTGCCTAATTTATAAATCATAATTTATAATATGTATATGTATATATACCTATATATGTGTGTGTGTGTGTGTGTATATATATATAATATATATATATATATATAGAGAGAGAGAGAGAGAGAGTTTGGTGCTATTTTAGATGTCAGGTACCCCCTGGGGGTCTCAGAATGAATTTCTTAAGAAGGGGAGGAAACTATATTGAGGGCTTGACTCTGGTTTCGCAGAATGTATCATTGCTGATGTAATTAGTGAGGATAAGGCTATACTTGACTAGAATAGACTCTTAATCCAATATCTCAGGTATCCTTAAAAGAAAACAGTGAAAGCTACAGGAACAATGTTATGTAACAGAGTGGGGGATAGAAATGTTACACGGAAAGCAAAGCAACACCAAGGATTATAGCATTCCCAGAAGCTATGAAGAGGAAAGAAGGATTCTACCTAGTGTCTCAGAGGGAGTCTAGCCCTGCTGACATCCTGACATTGGATTTCTTTCTTCCTGATCTGTGAGAAAACAACTCTTTTTTATGTCAGCCACAGAGTGTTTAGTACTTTGTTTTGACAGCCTTTGGAAAGTAACACACTACCTATGTCCATGCACTAATGAATTCTTTGTTTTCATTTTCACTTTATTTGAAAGGCATAGAGACAGACAGACCGAGAAAGATCTTCAATCTTCTGGTTCATTCCCTGAATTTCCTTCAATAACCAGACATGGGTGAGGCAGAGACAGGAGCCTGGAATTTAATTTGGGTCTCCCATGTGGGTGGCAGGGACCCAAGAACTAAGTACTTGATCCATCATCTGCTGTTCCAAGGATGCCTATTAGTAGGAAGCTGGATCAGCAGCAAAGAAGCCAAGACTCAAACCAGGCACTCCAATGAGGGATGTGGGTGTCCCAAGCAGCTAATTAACTGCCGAGCAAAATGCCTGCTGCATATCCACTCTTTTAAAATGCAATGCACTGTTCATCTGGGTCCTTAGTGTCTAACAGCTTGGACCACAATATGTATCTGATAATAACATGCTGATAAATTGATTATTTGTAGATACAGTCAGATTCTATCCATCTGCCCAACTCTAAGTAAAAGCAAGTAGGTAACGACAAAAATTACCAAATTCTAAAAATCTCATTCCTATGTCTTGATCCAAGAAAAAATGTGAATTTATATAAACAAATTTTTACAGCAGTATTATTCATAACAGCCCCAAAGTAGAATCAACCAATATGTCTTTCAATGTGTGAATTAATAAGCTGTTTACTCAATGCACTAGTATACCTCTCAACAATAAAGAAAATGACCTGTTACTATGAAAACAACATAGCCAGATCTTAAATGCATTACACTAAGAGAAAGAAGTCAGATTCAAAAGATTATACACTGAAGAGCTCATTTAAATGAGATTCCAGATAAACCAATGCTATTGGAACAAAGACCAGATATGTATAGCCAGAGTTTGGGGTGAGAAGAGCAGCAGAACAGAACTGCTCAGCACAGTAGAATTCTTTAGGGGTTGCAATTGTTCTGTGACTAACTGTGGTGCTGCTTTCATGAATCTAAGCATGTTAACACTCATAAAATGGGGCCGGAGCTGTGGCTCACTTGGCTATTCCTCCGCCTTGCGACTCCAGTATCCCATATGGGCGCCGGGTTCCGGTCCTGGCTGCTCCTCTTGCAGTCCAGCTCTCTGCTGTGGCCCAGGAAGGCAGTGGAGGATGGCCCAAGTGCTTGGGCCCTGCACCCGTGTGGGAGATCAGGAGGAGGCGCCTGGCTCCTGGCCTCGGATCGGTGCAGCACCGGCTGTGGTGGCCATTTTTGGGGGTGAATCAGAGGAATGAAGACCTTTCTCTCTGTCTCTCTCTCTCTCACTGCCTAACTCTACCTGTCAAATAAGTACAAACAAACAAACAAAAGTGTGGGGGGGGGGGAGTTCTGGGACTTCAACCCAGACACTCTAAAAAACAAAACAAAACAAACAAACAAAAAAACTAATAGAACTCATAGAAATGCATATACATAGGAAAACTGGAGAGGCAATAACAAAGAAAAACAGCAAATTAAATATATGTATCCGACTATTATTTTAAAAAGGTAAAAGCAACTGTGTGTACCATGAAGTGGCTATTCTTCAGAGGGAAATCATTCTAAATCTTTTTTGGATGAGTATTTATAACATTCAAGGACATCAACAAGCACTGTCTTCAACCACGATGAAGCTCAGGGTAGGCCAGTGGGTTCTGCCCTCACTCATCATTATATACTTAACTAAGAAGAACATTTTGTGGGATTTGTGAAAGTACTTAAGGCCTTTTTGGTTCCTCACCACTAATCTAAAATTGGCCCTGAGCAATAGCGGCTGGAAGCCATTACTTTATCATAGTTACTTTACCATTTTGTGTCCTCAGTAAAGTGAATGGATGGTTCCAGTCCAATTCCTAATGGACAGGTGTCTGCATATCACAGATTGTGCTAATTGTCACCCTGCTGTCACATTTAGTGGATCCCTAAGAGAGAATAAACACCCCGGAGGACAGTCTTGAATTTAACAATTTAAAATACATGGGTTTATCAGCCTCCCTGGGTATTGATAGGCTTTGGGTCACTAGTGAGCAGCTTTACTTGATTTGGGGAGGAGTGGAGACATTGCTGCTTTTGCCAGTATGCCTTCTATTCTGCCAGCAAATGGGCTTCAGGGCGACTAATCCAACACCTATCATACAGCATCATAGAGATAGCAATTTTGGACCAATTCCCGTTCCTTAATGTCCATGATCAATGCAGATTTCTGGGATCAATTTCTCTCTTAGATCACCTGACATTGTACCTATTTCTTTTCATTATATGAAACTAACCTATTGGTATTTTCTTATCCAATGTCCAGGGGTAGATTTTTCTGTACTATCTGTCCTTTTGTTACAGTGAGTTGGATGTAATGAACTGTTTACCACTATCACTAGGGAAGGCAGAATGTATTCCAAGATTTCTAGGGTAATATTATCTTATTTAGGTTACTCTGACCCATGATTTAGTCATCAGCTTAGAAGGAAGAGGAACTTGATTTTGCCAGTGGATCAGATTTATAGGATTCAGGAAGCTAAGTTTTACTAAACAAGTTACAAAAGATTGTAGCACAATCCAAAAATAAAGTAACTTGTGAATTTTCAATTAAAACTGAATTATCTTTCTAACTTCCTGGTTTCCATGGCATTTTCAACTTTACCCCTCCCTATGATAAAATGTATGTGGAAAATTAAACTGTCTTTTGCATTGTGCAGCTGCAACATACATGGTTTTCCTTGAAAGGTTACTTATTGTGATCACTCACAGAGAACATGAAGGGTAGACCATATGGTGTATATATCTCATAAAAAGACTGTCCTGTGCTACATTATATGTGTGAATTTCTTCACAGATTATTTATTTATTTATTTATTTGAAAGGCAGAGTTACAGAGATGGAGAGAAGGAGAGAAAAACAGACAGAGAAACAGAGACAGAGAAATCTTCCATTCACCGGCTCACTCCCCAAATGGCTGCAATGGCCAGGACTGAACCAGGCCAAAGCCAGGAGACAGGAACTTCCAGGTCTCCCATGTAAGTGAGTGGCCCAAGCACTTGGGCCATGCTTCACTGCATTCCCAGGACATTAACAGGGAGCTGATGGGAAGTGGAGCAGCCAGGGCTTGAACCAGCACCCATATGGTATGGTGGTGCTGCAGGCTGGGGCTTTAACCTGCTGAGCCACAGCGCCAGTCCCTACATGTGTGGATTTTAATTTATATTACTGTAAGGCTCCCTTTTGAGATTATAGTTAAAGAACCCTTACTTGTTTGTAAATATTTGAGTGATCCCCTAAAGAAGGTGTGTATTCTCACTTGCAATCTCTCAGGAGTAGGTAAGTACTCAGACACAAAAAAAGGAACCTGGGAAATTAGGAGGAGCTCCTTACTAATACCCGTATGTGGTTGCTCTTTTTATTCTTCTGTAGGCTCTTGAAATCTTGGTTTCTGCTTTGTGGTAATCAAAACCTAGTTAATACTATAGGGGAAAATCGAACACAATCTAACTGTATCGAATCTAATCCACAGAAAAAATCTAGTTTAGTATTTCTTAATTTGTTCCACTAACATCCCTTTAGTATTTCTTTAGTATGGTTTTAATTAATGTCCTATGCTGGCATCAACTGTACCACTGAAAAGCAAGGGATGAGCTGTTGGCCTCATCTGGGCAAATGATGCAATGTAGCACAATCACCCTGGAGACGTCATAGTCATGGCAGAATGTTTATAGAGACATCTCCAAATGGGAGGTCAATTTTAGGGAATGAATTTCTGGTATAACTGAAAATTTTGAGATCTTGGAAAAACCTTTTTAAGTTTGATGACACAATTCCTTTAATACTCTGACATATGAGCAGCCATCTAGCTACTCACCAATTTGCTAGTCAAAGCCAAGAAACTACTCCTTGGATTTTCCTTACTTGACTTTTCTCAAGAGAACATCCTCTTTCATTTATGTTGTCACTCTCTAGACAGTGTTGAAGGCATAGATATTCTCTAAGTTTCAGTTACACTTAGTTTCTACCTTCCTGAGAGTACATTTATGTTAGCTTGAATGGAACCATGGCTAATTAGAAACTGCACAGCCATACCTTTATAGACAGACTGAAGATTTACTTCCAGTAATGGCTCTCTTACTCATTTTGTATACTTTTTTTTTTTTTTGACAGGCAGAGTGGACAGTGAGAGAGAGAGACAGAGAGAAAGGTCTTCCTTTTTGCCGTTGGTTCACCCTCCAATGGCCGCCGCGGCCAGCACACTGCAGCCGGCGCACCGCGCTGATCTGATGGCAGGAGCCAGGTACTTATCCTGGTCTCCCATGGGGTGCAGGGCCCAAGCACTTGGACCATCCTCCACTGCACTCCCGGGCCACAGCAGAGAGCTGGCCTGGAAGAGGGGCAACTGGGACAGAATCCGGCGCCCCTACCGGGACTAGAATCCGGTGTGCTGGTGCCACAAGGTGGAGGATTAGCCTAGTGAGCTGCGGCACCGGCCACATTTTGTGAGTGTCATTCTCAAAACAATCTCATCCTTTACGTCACACACTTGATGATGGTGATCTACCTGTGGTTGTATGATCTCTCTGATATGGTGGTATATGCTCTTGATATATTTATGGGGACTTCATACACTGATTACAATTATCTTTAACATAAGAAACTTTCTGCAGATATATTTGCTTTGGTTTATTTTACTGCTTGTAAAGATCTTTGGTGGTTTTAGAATAAACACACCCTTTAAGGGAAATTTGAAGGAGATGGGACAAATTGATCTGACGATAAATTGTAAAAATTGAGTCAACTAACATTCCCTGTGGAAAAAATGTACAATTTCTTTTTCTCGTATTATTGACTTTTTAAATGTTCAATGGTAACCTCTTTTTAAGTTCAAACTTCTGTCTTCTTAGAGCTAAAAGGGAAGCAAAGCTAAATATGGTTAAGTATGACTCTTTTACTGAAAATACATCTAGAAAAAGAAGCCCTCATGAGAGAAGAAAATAATTTCCTTCCTTCCTAGCATTTAAGCCCAACAGTGTACAAAATTTTAGAGTTTTCCTCTTAAATGTGAATATCCTGTGACCACCATGTGTATAAAAATTCTCCTAATGAAAAATACAGATCAAACAAAAACAACAAAAAAGAGGATTCAGAAGGAACAAAAATAAAAAGGGAAAATTTGGCAATTAATATCTTCAGAATGACGTTATTATAGCCATGACTTAAGAAAGGAATTCTGTAAAAGTAAGATTCAATTTTTTAAAAAGAGCTACTGGAAAATAAAAATCAAGTGGCAAAAATATTAACAGAAAAAAGAATGTTGGTAGATAGAATTAAGGTAATGTAATATTCCAGGAAGTAAAACACAAGAGAGACAGAAAATAAACAATAAGCAAATTAGAACTAATCTAGGAGATTTAATTTCCAGTAGATAAAATTCCAGTATCTATTTTCTTTCTTCTCTCCTGTAAAAAAAAAAAAAAAAAAAAAAAAAAAAAAAAAAAAAAAAACTGAATACAAGAAAAATAAACCTGCCATTAGTATACATTTTACCATATCAAAAGGGTTCACCCTGGACCAGTACAATAAGTAACACAATAGTCAGGCAACAAGATGTGCCTTCATGAACCTAAGACAAAGATCTTTAGAAACTTAGAAGGAACTGTGACTCAGAAGCACATTGGGTTTTTCAGGAAAAAAAAAAAATGAAAGCTAGATGATCATGGCGCAGTGTTTCAAAATGCTGAAGAAGGGATATTGATTTTCAAATTAGACTTCAAAGCTTAGATTGCTAATAAGGGGCAAAGAGAGACACAAACTGTGCAGGGTCTCAACATGAAATTGCCTCTCATACACCGTTTCTCAGGAAATACTGGAAAATGTATTCCAACAAAGGAGATAGTGCCCCAGCAAGAGGGCTACTAGGGATCCGGAATAAAATAAGACAAGGGATCCGGAATAAAAGCCACGATGAGTGAGAAGTGAAATGCATCACCTGGAAGTGGAGAAGAAAAGTCCCAGGATCACGATTGTGCAGAAGCCAAGCCAGAAGCCCTACAGGATAGACAAGAAGGACAGACGGCTTTGAGAGGGTGGGGCAGGGCCAGGGGGTCAGATGAGAATGAAGTAGACCTTTGCTAGATTCCCTGATGAAAAGTTTTCTGTGTGCATTTAATCCTTGCTGGAGGGGTTTGGGATGGAATTACTGATAGGTGCAAGTCAAATTACAAATTTTAGAAACACAGCTATCTTTTCATTCTAAGCAAAAAAGTCTACTATGATTATTTTACTACTTCTATAGCAATGTGGCTCTCTATAAAGTAATTGCACCGACAGATTATTTAACTTGTAAGTGTGATAAAATTATAATGTGGGATTCATGTATGAACACTAAATGTTCATCTTTCATATTAGGACGTTAATAGTGCCTAACATTAACAAAGTGGAAATAAAACTATCTATCTATCTATCTACACACACACACACACACACATACACACATAGAGGTAGCTACCAGAAGAACAAGTTAAAAGAATTTAAAGTAGTAGCTGCATGCAAGACTTTTGTCTAAAAAGTCTTATTTAGTATTTTGACTTTGTGAACTATGTATATTTCCTATATTACTTTTGTTTATATATAACATATATCTTATAATATTATGACTTGTGGGAAAAACAAATCATACTTTCTTTCTACTCTTAATAAACATGCCACTCAGCATAATGCTTCTGACAGCAGATGTATGGGGGTGGTTTTACCACACACCAAGCAATCCTCTGGCAAACACTGAGTGTCTGTAATTTAACTCAATTTTGACACTATCTACTTGGAAATAGTGTCAAATCCCACAGGCTTAGTCCCAAAAGATTGTCCCCGACCTCAGATGCCAATCACAAGTCCCAGGGTATGACCCATGCTTCTTATCATCAGCTGTTGGTTATGGTTCCAGTGACCCACTCCCTGAGTCCAGTTAATTTATTAGGATGACTCACAGAACCCAGGAGAACTCTTACATCTGTTGGTGAGGATATCAGAACTGATACAGATGAATGGCCAGGTGGTGGAGATGCACAGGACAATGTATGGGAGAGGGGGTTCTGAGCTTCCATGCCCTCCCCAGGGTGCTGCACCCTCAAGGCACCTTGTATGTTCTGTAATCCAGAAGTTCTTTTGTTCTTTAATAGAGTGCTTTTGTGGTTTTTAAAAAAAAAAAACATTTATTTATTTGAAAGGCAGAATGACAGAGGGACAGACAGATCTATATCAATCTATCATATATAATATACATGTATACATATATATATATATATAGAGAGAGAGAGAGAGATTCTTCCATCTCAGTCCAAATGCCCACAATAACCAGGGCTATGTCTGGCTGAATTCAAGAGCCAAGGACTCAATCTGCATCTCCCACATGGTGGTAGGAACCCAAGTACTTGGGATATCATCCACTGCCTTCCAAGTGCTTTAGCAAGAAGTTGGAGCAGGGGTCCGGCACTGTGGTGTAGCAGGAAAAGTCACTGCCTGCAATGTCAGCATCCCACATGGGCGCTGGTTCAAGTCCCAGCTGCTCCACTTCCGAGCCACCTCTCTGCTATGGCCTGGGAAGGCAGTAGAAGATGGCCCAAGTCCTCGGGCCCCTGCAACCATGTGGAAGAACTAGAAGAAGCTCCTGGCTCCTGGCTTCAGATTGGCACAGGTCCAGCCGTTACAGCCATGTGGAGAGTGAATCAGCAGGTGAAAGACCTCTCTCTCTGCCTCTGCCTTGCTGTAACTCTGCCTTTCAAATACATAAATAAACCTTAAAAAAAAGAAAAAGTTGGATCAGAAGCACAGATTAGCAGGAACTCAATATGGAATGTAGGTGTCCCAAGTAGTAACTTAACCTGCTGCACTGCAAACCCACTCCCCAACTGAGTTTTTATAGAGGCTTCATTGCAAAGTCATGATTGAGCAAGTCTTTAGCCACTGCTGGTAAAAATCTCTAATCATGGTTCTTTGGGGTCCAGCCCCCATTCTGAAGCTATTTAGGGCTTTAGTCACAGTCATCTCATTACACACACAAAGCACTCATCATCCCAGAGATTCCAGCAGTTTAAGAGCTGTGTGCTAATAATCAGGGGCAGATCCAAATATATATGTTTCTTATTACATCACAATTACATAAATTATTAAAATATGTACATATATGGCAATTAATTAAAATATATGGTACTATTTGGATGATGATGTATTGATAGAATGATTACCTAGTTTATTAAATATTATATACAATATGCCTTTATAGACAGAACTGTTTATTAGATTAGTTCTTCCAAAAATAGGCAACTTTATATATTCCCAAAAGATAAAGTTGATATTAAAACTCACTTTCAGGATTCAATGACCTTTAATGTGGACACATTTCCCAGAATACACATTCTTACCAGTGGATCCAAGCTGTGGTCTTTTTACTCTGTTCATTTAAGATGTCAGATTTATGACTTGCTTTGGCATTAATGTTTGTTTCCATTCTTGGCACCAACTTTTTGAAAATGAGCCAATCATACATTGTCATACAGCAGGTTTTCATAAAATGTCTCTGATGAACAAGAGCAAATCTCTAGTACAAAAAGTCTTTCAAAACAGTCACCCAGAAGCATAGGAATATAGAATTTGAATTTTATGGTCCATATCAATATTTTACTGTGGTTACAAATCTAATGCAGATGCCAAGATATTTTATGTTGCCAAATGGTTCTTTTATTTTGCAGCACATGTTGTGTGTTCTATTTAGTAGTGAACACATCTGTTAGAACGTTTTTCTTCTCTCTCTCTCTGCATTTTTTGTTTGTTTGCATTTCTAGTTCCTCCAAAGATACAAACTCATACATCAGCCCAATGCATGTTTTATGACTTACAAACATTGTTAAACGATGCCATTCTAAACAGTTGTGGGCTAGGAAATTGCTGCTTTGGGAAAGGTATTTTTAGTGGCAAAAGTACTTTTCATTAATCTCAATTCTCCAAGTTTAGAATTCAAGCAGAGCATGACAACTTTAGAGGCAGCTGGGTTTAGATTCTCCTGGGAATATGCAAATAGTGCATGGGCAGAGATACACAGGTGCTTCATGTGGTGTCATTCAATTGGGTTTCCGCTTACTCTTCTTTACTTCTAGTTGGAATCACTTGCCAACTTGGCAGAAGTTTGCTTAAAAGGTATGGAGTGGGTGTGATTGCTTTTTGTGCCAATGAAAACTAGGAGGGATTGTTTTCCAGAGTGCTAGCTCCTCCAGCTGCACCCGGCCCATCTTCCCCACTGAGCTGAATCAACAATTTCAGAATCAGCCCCTCTGGAGTGATCAATGAGAGGTGTTGCTTGGAGAGGAACCGAATGATTCGGCACAGTGGGGAGGCAGCAGATCGACAGCCAACAGTAGGAGGTAGAGGACAGACTGACAGAGGCTTTAGGAGCCTCTGCATCCAGATGGAGAGTGGTGCGCAACGGGGAAGAGCAGAATAATGTGCAGCCTGTCAGACAGACAATCTTTCCCTTTTTCACAGTCAACTCGAATATCATTAGGATTTTAGGCTTGGGGAAGATTAGCCCAAGATAATGATAATTGAGTTGGGTAGTGCAAATAACCCCAGACAAGTTTGAAAAAAAAAAAATCCAGAGACACTGGTGAGTGTGTGTATGTGTGTGTTGAAGCAGAGTGGGGAGAAATATGGATCATAAATATGGTCTTCAAAAATTTCATGGAAAATGTGTGTTATGAAAAATCTGCCTAGAATTCAAAGTTTTTTGCACCAAAAATAAACTTATCTTTCAATTCCATTTCCACAAACTTTTTGAAGCCCTCTCACAGATTCCTATCCTCTGCTGCTTGGTTCACACAAATTTCACCCATCCAAGTCTCCTCAATCCAACCTCACCTGAATCCACCTAAAGGACTTTATTCTTTTATCTTTTTTTTTAAAAAAAAGATTTTATTTATTTATTTGAGAGGTAGAGTTACAGACAGAGAGAGGGAGAGACAGAGAGAAAGGTCTCCCATCCTCCAGGTCACCCCCCAAACAGCCACAGTGGCCAGAGCTGAGCTGATCCGAATTCAGGAGCCAGGAGCTTCATCCACGTCTCCTATGTAGATGCAGGGGCCCAACCACTTGGGCAATCTACTGCTTTCCCAGGCCATAGCAGAGAGCTGGATTGGAAGAGGAGCAGCTGGGACTCGAACCACCGGTGCCCTTGTGGGATGCCGGTGTGGTAATCAGAGGCTTAGCCTACTATGCCACAGCGTCGGCCCAGAGCCTTTATTGTTTTAAATGAAGCACTGGAGGCTTCGTTGGCTCTTGTTTCTCCCCTTCCCAACAACATGGGCAATATGAATAGGAATAATTCTTTATCCTATGATTAAAGCTGACTTTACACACTTGTATTCTCAGAATTGTACCTCTTAGCTGCCATGATAAGGAGGGAAAAATGAGTAATAGTTTGGTGTACAAAGGCTATCCTATGGAAGGCAGGCTTCTGGCGTGGAGATAAAGAGCTGCTGGGAACACCTGCAACTCATCTCAGAGTGCCTGGTTCCCTGTCCCAGCTCTGCTCCTGACTCCAGCTTCCTCTGGGTGAACACCCTGGGAGACACCCTGGGGGACAGACAGCTCAAGTGCCTGGGTCCTGTCACACGTAGGGGAGAGCTGGTTGGTATTTCTGGCCCCCAGTGTTGACCTGGCCCAGCTGCAGCTGTTGTGGGCATTTGGAAAATGAAACAGTGGGTGAGAGATCTTCTCTATTTATAAGTGTGTGTGTGAATGGGTGTGCGTCTATCTGCCACTCAGCCTTTAAAATCAAATAAAATAAATAAAAATTTAAAAAAAACAAAAAACAAAAAAACAAAGTGTCCAACAGTTCTGAGCAAAGGAGCTGATCAGTAGGGAGGGGACCTGACTTCCTGATTTAACAAAATGGTTATGGGTCTTGAAAAACCAAGCTATCCGCCGGTGCTGCGGCTCAATAGGCTAATCCTCAGCCTTGTGGCGCCAGCACACCTGGTTCTAGTCCTGGTCAGGGCACCGGATTCTGTCCCGGTTGCTCCTCTTCCAGGCCAGCTCTCTGCTGTGGCCAGGGAGTGCAGTGGAGGATGGCCCAAGTACTTGGGCCCTGCACCCTATGGGAGACCAGGAGAAGTACCTGGCTCCTGCCTTCGGATCAGCGTGGTGCACCGGCTGCAGTGGTGGCCATTGGAGAGTGAACCAACGGCAAAGGAAGACCTTTCTCTCTGTCTCTCTCTCTCACTGTCCACTCTGCCTGTCCAAAAAAAAAACAAAAAAACAAAAACAAAAACAAAAAACAAGCTATGCTAATTCTGTACCTTTCACAAATAGACAGGAGACCAAGTCTTCCCCTTCCTTTTCCTTTTCTTAAAGGGATTTTTATCTTAATACAGAGGATTGTTAATTTTCCTCCTTTTTCAGAGTAACATAGAAAAGCCTGTTCCATTTCAAATCTGGGTTACTGTGAGGATTGTATAAAATTATTTTTAATGTTTACCATCTAACTTTTGATGTTGAAGTATGTATGATTATGGAGCCTCGAGTAAGAATTAACTTTAAAAAGCCATGATAAGTAATTAATTCACTCAAATCACCAGCCTTGAGTAACACTCCAAATTGTAAGGTTTTATTCCAAAAAATAAAAAAATTTACAGTAAACTCAGAGTTCCTTTGGCTAAAACAAATGTGTAGCTAGAGATAACCTGTTTTATCCAGTTCTGTTTAACAGTCTACATACATAATGGTCTTAACAACTTTTACCCAAACAGCAGTTTGTGCTTCAAATTCAGAGAGTTGTGGCACAGTATCACAATCTATTCTCCTAGATTAGTATCTTATAAATTACAAACTGAGCAGTAAACATGGCAATGAGATACCTATGAAACCCGGGGATAATGATTACTTATCAGAAGCTAGAGGCTAATCCATGATAGCAGACCAGAAGTTTGGCTTAAGGTATATTAACATGACTTCAATGGAGGCAGGCTCAAAGTTATTTGGGATTTAAGGAATGAACACCCCAAGAATAAAAATGAGTTGAAATCAATCAGTACTAAACCTACCTGTCATCCGGTATGTTAATACTGATCCTCCATTTTAGGCAACTTTATCTTTTCAAAGATTTATTTGAAAGGCAGAATGAGAAAGAGAGAGAGAGAGAGATGGAGAACCAGAAAGAGAAAGAAATCTTCCTTCTACTGGTTCACACCCCAAATGGTTGCAATGGCTGGAGATGGGTCAGACCAAAGCCAGGGCCTTGGAACTCTAAATGGGTCTCCCATGTGGGTGGCAGGGTCCCAGGTACTTGTGCCATCTCCGCTGTTTTCCTAGAAGCATTAGCAGGGAGCTGGATCAGAAGCAGAGCAGCCAGGACTGTAACTGGCTTGTGATACTGGCATCACGTGTGGTGAATTAATCTGCTGTGCCACAACGCTGGCCCTTTTAAAGCACTTCAGAAGTATTCACACTTGTTTTGTTTTCTTTTTAAATTTTTATTTATTTACATGAAAGGCAGAGAGAGAGAGAGAGAGAGAGAGCGAGAGAGCGCGCACGCACCATGCATTGCTTCACCCCTCAAGTGCCTGCAACAGCAAAATCCAGGAGCCAGGAATTCTATCAGGATCTCCCTAGTAATAGCAGGAATTCAAGTACCCTGGAAGGCAGTCATCTGTGTCTCCCAGGCACATCAGCATGAAACTGGATAGAAAGCAGAAAGTGGAGTAGACAGAAATAGAACTAGGCGCTCAGATATGGGATCCAGGGTCTCAAGCTGTGGCTTAACCCACTGTGCAATAATGCCCACACCTCACATTTTTGGGGTAGGGTGAATTATTTTGTTTGTTTTTGCCTTTGCTTCTTCTGATGGATACTGCTGCCTTTGGGGAGGAAGAAAAAAGCAGGTCATTTCTCCATTCTCCGTGTGAAATTGGAATGGTGAAAACCCTTTCTAGCATGTTGATTGGCAATTTTGAACCGAAGTGAAATGACTCATGTATTTCAGTACACTAAGGTGGGGCCGGGGAAGGCAGGGACATGATCTTAATAATAATTTTATCTGACCTTTAAAAGTGTCCCAATTTGAGGTTATTATAAATTTTGAAACTGACTTACAAGAAAGTTCACTTTTTTTTTTGTTTTTAGGCTTTTATTTTTTGTTTTGGCAGCTGTACACCACAGAGCCACCTGCTGGCTTCCACAAAGAAACACATCTCTGATATCCTCAGTAGGAAGGAAAAAGAAAACAATAATATATTAAGCAAGTCATTTGATAAGAATTGATAATTTGAATTAAGAATATGCTATTCTATCTGTTTAATTTATTGGTGACATTTATATTTTTACATGGCTTTCATATCCCCCATAAATGAATTGAATTTTTTTTTTTTTTGACAGGTAGAGTGGACAGTGAGAGAGAGAGACAGAGAGAAAGGTCTTCCTTTGCCGTTGGTTCACCCTCCAATGGCCTCCGCAGCCGGTGCACTGCGACTGGCACACCACGCTGATCCGATGGCAGGAGCCAGGTACTTCTCCTGGTCTCCCATGGGGTGCAGGGCCCAAGCACTTGGGCCATCCTCCACTGTACTCCCTGGCCACAGCAGAGAGCTGACCTAGAAGAGGGGCAACCCGGACAGAATTTGGCGCCCCGACCGGGACTAGAACCCGGTGTGCCGGTGCTGCAAGGCGGAGGATTAGCCTAGTGAGCCACGGTGCCGGCCATGAATTGAATTTTAAGATCTATGAGATGAGGCAATAAACACCACCATGGTTCTTTCAAAATGTTTTCATCTTCATGATCTCACATGAAGATGAGTCTGATTCATATTTTTAAAGTCAGGAAAAAGCGGATAGAAACTGAGGCTGGCTAGCTTTCAATTGACCAGTAACTAAATCATGTGTAGGAAAGAGCCAGGACATCTAATTAAACAGCAGCTACCCTTTTTGTCTCACCCAGCTATTCTCTGCATCATTTTCCTTTGCACTGTATTTCTAAATTGCATTTCACCACGTGTTTGTACAGCATGGTTACGAACATGGTGTTTTGTGACTTATTACAATGATAAATTAAGATTTGCTTGTTAAATCCGGAAACAACATGAACTAAACCAGAGAATTAGCTTGGGTGTTTTTCGAGGAGTACCTTCACAGTGCCTGTTCATTCTGTTTCAAATGTTGGAGAGCATTACATTTAAATTCTAGTCTGTATGGCCTTGGCAATTTTAAAACATGTTTATTGTTTAATTAAAATACTTGTGATTTGGTTTAATTTTGTTCTTCATCCCATACAACTTCAAGTTTTCTTGCCTTCTGATGTTGTTAAATCCATCAAAATACTAGTTTGCTGTTGTAATCTTAGTATCAATAATTAGTAAGTTATTTAACTGCCTCATTGTACTGTTTTCTTTCTTCTAGTTACATTGTTTTCCATTGAGAACAGAACTCCACAGTCTAATTCACCG
The DNA here is from genome assembly GCF_964237555.1 of Oryctolagus cuniculus. Lineage (NCBI taxonomy): Eukaryota > Metazoa > Chordata > Mammalia > Lagomorpha > Leporidae > Oryctolagus > Oryctolagus cuniculus. The sequence goes on from NC_091449.1 coordinate 43,333,506, forward strand.
TGAGAAATGTGTCAAATAGTATGTGGCTTCCTGTGTCTTCCCAGTTCCCTCCTTCACTAACTAACTGGATGTCCTTGGAAAAGTTACCTAACCATTGTGAACCAAACCCTCATCATCAACAGCAAGGATTAGGTTAATGACATCTAACCCCAAATTCACAGAGCAGACATTTAAGAAATTTCTGTTCCATATCGGTTTTAAAGTAATTGAGTAAATAGTAGTGTTTTTTCAAAAAATATTTAGTTTCAGGATGGGAGTTTGGTGCAGCAGTTAAGAAGCTGTTTGGGATACCTGCAACCCATATCAGAGTGACTGAGTTTGAATCCAGGCTCTATTTTTAATTCCAGATTCCCGGTGATGTGTACCCAGAGAGGTAGCAGATTATGGCTCAAGTACTTGAGTTCCTGTCACCCACATGGGGGATCTGTCCCAGCCCCAGATGTTGTGGGTATTTGGGGACTAAAGCAGCAAATGGAAGCTTGATCTCTGTATGTTTATCTGCCTTAAAAAAAAAAAATTTTAGGAATATTTTATTTCACTCAATGTTTAGTAAGTTCTTATTTTCCTATCATATTTTTAGAAATTATGCCCATTAACCTTGATTCAGCACTGGTAGGAAATAGTCTCAATTCACAGATATAAGATATGGAGTACTGAAATGATTGGGTCATTCCAATTTACATGACTGTCAATAATGTGATGAGTTCCATAACCAATACAATTCTATTATTCTGTCATTTTCAGGATTGAATTCCTAGTCATAAACTGAATCTGAATCATGACTTCTGAAGAATTCCTATTTATAGAATATCTATTATGCACCAGAAATTGTCATGTAATAAATAATTCTCATAATTGTAACATGCCTTTCCTCTTTGCTAATTTTTCATTATTTTTAGAATAAAATCTAAAGCTCTGTTTCTGGCCTATTAGACCATTGATGATTCGGCCCCTATTCAACTCTCTAAACTCATCTTAAACTGGCTCTCCTGGATGCTATTGTCCTCTTCTCAGTTTCTCATTGAAGAAATTCCTCTTGACACATTACTCATGCTTTTCTCTATTTGATATGCTCCTTTCCAGTCCTTTGCTTGCCTTAATAGTTTCTTCTAAGATACTTCTCAAGGGAGTTTCTACCTAAGTATTCCAATCCTCGCCTTCCACCTTTGTCATAATCATTCACTGCGCTCTTTTTCTTTGCTTTGCAGTTTGAAATGGAGCTTCTGCAGACAGCAGTCTGCCATTGCATGTCTTCTTTCCAAGTTCCAAAGGTGGAGATCCAGCCTGTTTGCCACTGAGCAAATACCCCCAGCAATGTACTTGGCCCCACATTGCCACTCAATAGATATTTTATAACAGTGCCCTTTGTACAGTTGAAGAAACTTGTATTAAGTAGCAGAGATTAGGCACTTCATGATTGGCCAACCTTGATATCAGCGCAAGTCTACCTGGTCACGATTCTGTCCCTCTGTTGTGCTTTAGATGTTGTGCTCTAGATCCTGAGTTATCAGCCCCAGGATCCTCAGGAACTCATTTCTATGGAATCGCAATGCTGAGTTTCACATTACATGTAGGGTAAGAAAGTGATTTTGAAAAACAACAAGTCTACCCTTTAAAGAAGGCTTCTGTTGTCTGAAAACCCCAGGGAGAATGTCAAGCCCACATGGCAGCATGGTGCAGGGAGCTGTTAAAGAGGACAGAAGAGCTTGCCTCACCCCTCTGGGGAAAGTGAGGCGTATGATCATTAACACTTCAGTGCAGAGACTAGTCCTGAAGTTGATAGCTCCACCACCCGGAGTCTTTCATACAAAGTGCTGCCTTCATCAACAACACAGAGAATAGGCTGCCCAGATGGCTCTCAAGATTGAAAAGGAAAATAGTCTTTGGACAACCTACTGTTTTCCTAGCAATATGGTTGAGTCCCCTGGACATGTCAGTCTAATCACGTTGCCTGGGCCTTACCTGCAGGAAGAAATGCTTCCCCAAATTGGTACTGCAGAACACTTGCCTGGGAACCTGGTAAAATTCATGAACTACACAGATTCTGAATTCATATGGCAGACTTATTAAAGCTCAATCCCTGGGTTAGGTCTGGGAACATGGATCCCAACACTCAAACTTTAAACTGGGTGTGGGCATTTGGCACATCAGTTAAGATACCGCTTGGGATGTCCACATTTCATAATCTCCAAATGGGAGTGCTTGGGTTAGAGTTCTAGCTCTACCTCCATCCAGCTACATGCTAAAGCACACCCTCACAGGCAGCCAATAATGGTCCAAGTATTTTGACCTGTCACCCATATAGGAGACCCAGAATGGGTTTCAGACTCCTGGCTTTGACCTTGCACAGTACTGACCGTTGTAGGCATTTGAGGAGTGAACCAACCAATGGAATCTCTCTCTCTCTTTCTCTCTTTCAAATGATTAAAAAATAAAAAATTGACCTGAGATGAAACAAAAATTGTTATATCTCATAAGTAATGATTATTGTTTATATGTATATATATCATTATATTTTATATCATATTTTCCCTATTTCACTTTATTCCTAAGCAAGTTTATGGTGACTAACAAATTACTTACCATTACTCAGAAAGAAAAAAAAGGCACACATACATATACAAACTTGTAGGAAAATAAACTTAGAGGCAAAAAATGACGGTGAGTTTAAGTTCAGATCTCAAACCATGGGAACTGATGAGCAGCCAGAGCTGTGTGGCAATATTTTACTTATTTATTTGAGAGGGAGAAAGGAAATGAAAAGAGAGAGAGAGAGAGAGAGAGAGATAGGCAGAGAGACAGAGACAGACAGAAAGAAATCCCATCTATTGGTTCTCTCCTCAAATACCTACAGTGGCCAGGGCCAGTCAGAGGCCAGAACCAGGAGCATGGAAATCAATCCAGTTCTCCCATATGGTTGATAGGGACCCAGTTACCTGAACTATCACCTGCTGCCTCCCAGGGTCTGCATTAGAAGGAAGCTGAAATGAAGACCTGAAACTGGTTATCAGCCCCAGGCACTCTGTTGTGAGATGCAGGCAACTTAACCACTTGATCAAATAACCAGCCCACTAATATTTAATTTGGCTCTGACATTCCAAAGAGCCGATGGAAAACAAGGCCAGTTACAAAATTCAAACTCCTCATGACACCAAACAAAAATAAGTTATCTAGGAAATCTGTTATTGGAACTGCTATGAAATTCTAGTAGCAGAATTCACAAACTTTTTCATATTGTGTAGCAAAGAAAAATATCATATTTTCAAGATACACAGTGATTGGTAGATGAAGTTGCTCCCACTCAGAAGGGATGAGCCCTGGGAACTTGTTATATGTCCATGAAGACTGAATGAACCAATATTTTATTATACCTCCAGACTCACTAGCGAGCCATACTATGCTTTAATTATGTTTGCAATCTGTTACAGGAGACACATGTGTTGACAATTTTTCTCAGTCCTCAATAAAAGGAATAGCTATGTTTTCACAAGACTGATTCTTATTAGGGCCTTTAACACAAGTCTGGGGAACAGCAAAGTCCAATTCATTCAAAGCAATTCTATCAGAGGCTAAAAGATTATGGCCCAGGTACCTAGCTTTGTGATTGTCTGGCTAGATCCAGGGAGAAAACTTACCGCATCTAGAGAAATGGATGGACTGCTTATCCTTCAGGCAAGCTAAATCCCTTGTAGTTGATAAAGCCTTGAGTAATCAGGAAATGAAGGGGACTAATAGATTCACCCTTGATGAAAATTGACACCCACATGCAAGTCTCTGGGAAAGTGAATTTCCTAGACAAAACCTGCCTGGGTAATGTAAATCAGGCCTGGAAGGCGCCATTTGTATGCAAAAAGACTTAAGTTAAGGACTTAGTGCAATTGCTTTCTGTCATCTGGATCACAAACAAGATGAACAGATTTAAAGTGAAAGGCTTATCTATAAACCTGGTGGAAAATAGAACCAGATCATTGCACAAAGAACTGAAGGGACTTAAGGGGAAAGCAAACATCTACTCAACAGCTCTAAAAGAGAAGAGCTTGTTTTCCTAGGAGGCTTCTTCAGATACTTGATAATTCTTTTCGTTCTGTTATTAATATTTGGCACTATTTCTAGGAATGACTGAATTTTTAAATATTCATAACTGCTCATTTAGTTTCACACATAGTTACTTGGACTAGATATAAAGTTTACTACCAAAAATTTCTTCCTGTACAACAATATGTACAAGGTGTCTTATGTTTTTTCTGTCTTGATTTAAAATATTAAAGCTACATCATAAGTAGAAATATTTTGCTATTGCTGAATCCAATGTTAGACTCAGAATTGAGTCACTCTGCCTAGTGAAGTTAAAAGAAAGTACAAAGAAATGAGTTCATGAGATGAAGCATCTTGGTGAGTAAGCTAAGAATTGGTGTTGGCAATTTCTTTTGACTCAGAAATAGGCAAAGAAGACAAGGATAAGCAGTGTGGAATCTCTTTATTTTTCATGAGAACAATGTGTTAAATCATTTGGGTGTTTGTTTGATGTGAGATACAGTTCTATCCAAAAGTAATATGAAAATTTGATGGCTGTAGTAAATGACAAGACCAAGAATTAAGTGACATTCAGCCAGTGTGAACTGGAGGCTCACATGGTAAAATCAGTATTTCTTTGCTCTCCTTACTGTTGCCTTTCTTTAGTTATTGAAATTCCAGCCTCCACAGGACTAGGATAGTAATTCTACCTACAACCCTCCCCACCTCTCAGATTTATGACCAGTGGATAAGAGAAAAACTCAAGCAAAAATCCAAGTTTTGCTTTGATTTTGATCAGTAATCTTTCGCTGGATTCTGTGCTCACGTCTGAACTAGCCACTTCAGCAAAAAGGCCTGAATGTACTCCATGGATGACACCTGCAGTTCAACCCTAGATGAGAAAGTCTGGGCTGGTAAGGTAGACAGCCATCAGAGCATCCAGGAATGGATGTGGTAGAGATGTGCACCCAAGGACCTGGGCCATCCTCCACTGCACTCCCGGGCTACATCAGAGAGCTGGACTGGAAGAGGAGCAAGCGGGACAGCATCCGGCGCCCCAACTGGAACTAGAACCCCGGGTGCCAGTGCTGCAGGTGGAGGATTAGCCAAGTGAGCCGTGGTGCCCGCCTATAAATGCTTTTTGTTACCTGTTGTTTTCGGTTTTTCTGTTGCAATTCTAAGATCTTATTCAATCTTATTACCCTTTCTTCAAGTGTGTTTTTTAAAATTTATTTATATATTCAAAAGGCAGAGTGATAGAGGGAAAACATAGACAGCAAGAGATCTTCAGTCCACTGGTTCACTCCCCCAGTGGTCATATTAGCTTGGGGTAGGCCATTGAAACCAGGAACTAGGAACTCCGTCAAGTTCTCCCCATGTGGGTGGCAGGGTCCCAAATACTTGGACTGTCACCATCTGCTGTTTTCCCAGATGCACTATCAGGGAGCTGGATCAGAAGCAGAGCAGCTGGTACCAGAATGAGCATTAACCCACTGTGCCACAACACTGACCCCTTCAATTGTGTTCTTAAAACATTTTTTTGATTCTGTAAATTTAGTTGTACAAGGCTGTATCTGCATGAAAATGCTACATCTTTTTATACCTAGGCAGCAATTCTTCATAACCAAATATAACAACAAAGATGGGGCTTGCTAATGAGTAGTTTATATTTCAGAGTAGGACTCAACTCCATAAAATAAACTGCAGTGTGGACACCTGTATAAGTCAGTCTATCTGGATCTGTGTATTTTAGTTATTTATAGTTGCAGTAACAAAATGATGTAACTCTGGTGGCTTAAACAACAAGTGTTTATTTGTCACCATTGTGAAGGCTGGGGAAGTCCCTAATCAGATGCCAGTAGATCCAGTGTTTGGAAGATTGTTTTCTGGATTGCAGATGGTCATACTCTTATATCTCCACATAGTGGAGAGCAGAAAGAGGAAGCAAATCTCTTGTGTGTTTTCTGGGGCACTAATCCTGTCATGAATACTCTGAGCTCATGATCTAATTACCTTCCAGTGGCCTCACCTCCAAATTCTATAACATTGGGGATTATGTTTCAACATATGAATTTGGAGGGAATCCAGACATTCAGTCCATAGCAATCTTCTAAACCCAAAGTGAGTATCAGACATTCTTTCAGTATTATGCTTACTATGTTCCCTGAACGTATGTCATCTGATATTTGGTCTGCTCACCAAAGTCTGTTTAATTCAATGTTTACAATTAATTTGTGGGAGATCCTTGCTAATTGAGTTCACAGAATGCATGTTTTAGAGTTTTATAACAATTTGTCATTTCTTTCTGTGTGTTACACATTATACTAAGGGTTATACTTGGACATTCAATTTTATCTTTTCAACAACCTTATATTCTTAAGTTTACCTGTCTCTGCTTCTGAAATTACATTCTTCCCCCTTTGCTTTTTGTGACTCTACTTTTTTTGACCTCTTTTTTTTTAACTCTCACCAATAATTTTTTCCTCCATTCATAGCTGGTCCCTGTCTTCCAAACTTGTAAATGTTGGTGTCTTTGAGATTCAAGTCTTCACCATTTCTTTTATTGTTTAATATTCTGTTTAACTGATCATATCATATTCCCATGGTTTAAAGTTTGTGCAACAGCTCTCAAATTTGTTCCAGCTTTTTTAAAATTACTAGTTTGAACCCAGAATTACTCTAGCTAGATCTACAATACTGATATGAGTCTAGGACATAAGGATTAAAAGTATATTATTGACTGGAATTTGGTCTAGTACTTAAAATGCCAGTTAAAATTCCTTCTTCCTATATTAGTTTTCAATAATTCATTTCAAACCTAACTTGAATTAAATATTAATATCAGAAAATAAAAACAACTATCATCAAACCATTGATTTAATTTATAGCAAACATGGGATTTTCCATCATCCTTTTCTTCATTGAAGAGATTCTCTAAACACATTAAATTTGTACTTCATAAATAATTTTTGACTTTTGTTCTCTTAGAAAAAAATGCCTATTTTTCCCCAAGCAATGTGTGCTTACAGTTATTCATATAAATGTCCTTAAATCCTTAAAATTGGTTTTATGAAATTAGATGGCCTCTGTATTCAAATTCAGTAAAGTCAGGAGAGGAAGATTATGTATTAAACTGTATTATCTGAATCATTTAATGATTTGCTGCTAAACTGATTTGGTCACAAAACAGTAAGCTCATCTAAAAAGTATATTTCCTTGTTTTTCAACATGCATTCCTATACTTGACATCTACAACCCCATAAAACAAATATCTCCATCATTTGAATCAGATTTGTTTTCCAGTTTAGGCATCATACATTAGGAAGCAGAGAGTCCGGCTCAATTACTTTTGTTATTTTGCAGCCTCTCAGACTGAACTTCAGTGTACAATGTATATATCTTCCAGGCACCGTTGCATCAAGCAAACGTCAGTTGTCACTTGTTGGGGCCATTAACTAGACAAGTCCAAAATAAAACTCAGAACACAGAGGACATGCCATGCATTCTACAAATTGTATGTTCTGAGAACCTATTAAAGTTGACAGGGAAGGGGGCCTGCGATTGGTGAGCACCTGATTACACCTTGTACTTTATTCCCTGTTGACTTTGGTTATGCCATACCTTTCCATTTCCTAGAGAAATAAATTAAAAGTCAGAAGTAATTTACCTGATGGCGGGTGCAGGTGGAATTTTGCTCAGAAGAGCCTTTGTACACTGTGAAATCCAATTTAACCCCTTGATGGGGGATAGCTTATTTTCTTTTGTTGACAGTTGTGTGGCAGCTAAAATAGGGACCTGATTAAATAGAGACAGTGAGAGATTGAGGTCTTGTTCTAACAGCAGGGGGATCAAGGCCTCTAATCTTAGCTCCCAGAACACTGAGATGAACTGAGGACTCAGGCAAGAGAGATTAGTCCAGCTATTTTGTGCTATGAGAGGGGAAAATACTAGGAAAGAACATGTAGACGTATGAACAACTGTTGTAAAAATAATACGTAGCAAGAGATGAAAATAAGAAAGTCAGCATAGTGTACTAAAAAAAGTGGGCTAAGTTCATTGAAAAGGTGCATTTTGTATCACTTTATCCTCTGATGATTGTTTTTAAAAGTTGAATGTTTTTCAGAGGTAAAATACAGTTGATTTGAAATGTATTTAAGAGACTACAATTTCATTTGATCATATTTGTGTATTGTATTTATCTAACAAGATTATTATTTATATGTATATTTATATAATCAAATGAAATCTAACAAGTATGTGATGTCTTCATAAATTAATAAATTTTTGTTGTGTATTCACTAAATCCTATAGATAATATTCTGTGGGTATGGATTTTAATTTTTCATCAATATATCTTGCCAATCTTATCTAGAATGTAGGGCATACATTTTATGAAATGACAGTCCTTATCATATATTTTGAGATTTCACTAGGTCCCAGTCTAAGTCTTTTTATGAAGATTCAAATCTAAAGGAGAAGAACCTCACAATTCTGTCTCCCTCAAAGAATAACTGAAAGCTGTATTTCCAGTTAGTTTTCTCTATATGCTTTCTACCTGCTCTTAGGTAGAGTGGAGATATTTGGTTCTATGTAATTTCTGCAGTATTTCCTCAATTAGACATCTCCATCTACCATATATAATTTCATCTGCTAATTCATTGAATTTTTAAAATTTATTTTGAGAAAGAGAGGGAGGAGATAGAGAAAAAAATAGAGACAGAGGAGAAAGAGAGTACTTCCTAAATGGCCACAACAGCCAGAGCTGACCCAAGGCAAAGCTGGGAGCCAGCTCTCCTACATAGGTAGTGGAGGTTGGGATTCAGAGCAGATTTTTAAATGGCGTTAATGTGTTTTGTTCAAAAGATAAAGACAGTCTCACCTTGTGCTACTGAGCTTTGGAATTCAGCATATGAGTAACTAAATGTCAGAGTGTCAAACATCAGGTTTCCATACTTGACAAAAATAGGGGAGCTAAGGTCCCAGAAAAATCAAGAGTTCTGAGATATAAAGTAAAATGAGCAGGAATTTGGAAATTAAAGCATTTTGAATATTGAAAGGCTGTGACACTTGTCTAAGCCTCAGGTTTTCCATCTTTCCCATGGGGATAGCCATTCTTTTATCATATGAGTTATTATGAGAATTAAATAAGATGACTTATGTCAAGCTTCCATATTCAACAGGGGCTCAGTAATCATCTGGCCTATTTTTTTTCTCCATTGTATATGCCAGGCTGGTTAAAACCCATTTTCTGTTTATACTAATGGATTTCAATGATGAAAACTTAAAATCCATTTGTACTTCTCTGAAGCTTATGCTCAAAAGCAGATGAGACTATGCAAACACACTTCTGTCTTTCCCTTCAGACAGTGAGCTGGATACCGAGAATCAATCTACTTACATTATATTTCATCCCTCTTTAAGCAAGTAGAAGTGGGAAAGGTAAAATTTACATTTCCCAGATTCCCAGATAGAGAAGCAACACTCTTGGTGTAGTTCTGCTGATCAAATAAGCCTGGATTAAATTTAGGTTTGGAACAAATCAGGTGCAGAAGCAGAGAATGAGTATCCTGCCTTTTTTTTTTTTCAGTTCCATATAAGAGGACCTCAAAAAGTTCATAAAAAATAGAATTAACAGATAATTTTATTTTGGTGCAAAATTTTGGAATCCATTCATAGTTTTTTTTTATAATACACATTTTATTTGAAGACTCATTAAATGCATGGATTTCAATTTCTTTGTACCAAAGTAGCTTACTTTTAAATTACATTTTCCCATGAACTCTCTCTCTCTCTTTTTTTTTTTTTTTTAAGATTTATTCATTTATTTGAAGGATGAGTTACAGAGAGGCAGAGGCAATGAGAGAGGGAGAGAGAGATCTTCCATCCTCTGGTTCACTCCCCAGATGACCTCAATGGCCAGAGCTCTGCTAATCTGAAGCCAGGAACTTCTTCTGGGTCTCCCACATGAGTGCAGGGGCCCAAGGACTTGGGATTTCTTCCACTGCGGGCCTCTCATATTCCGGTCTCCTGGTTCACTCCCCAGATTCCTACAGAACCAAGGTATAAGCCAGGCTGAAGCCAGGAGCCTGGAACTGAAGCTGTCTCCCATGTGGACCCAAATACTTGAGCTATCACCTACTGCCTCCCGTAGAGCACATTATCAGGAAGCTGAATCAGAAGCAGAGACAGAACTTGAACCCAAGCACTCTGATATAGGATGCGGGTCTAAGAGACTACTTACCACTTTCCTAAATGTCTGATCCTTGTTGATTTTAAATGATTACTAAACACAGTGCCACTTGTGGTTATTGTAAAAAAGATCAAAGTCCAACTTAAATTCTTAATGTAATCTCCACTGTGAATAATAACTTCTACCACTGGTGATGTATTTTTTCACATTGTCATTTTTTTCTACTCAAGTAGTATTTTTTATATTTCTGCTTTGGACCTCTTCAAAATTATTCACTTCCAGGGAAAATTTCCACCAAGGGGAGTGATGATAATAAGTAATCTTGTGGTCACAATGTTTTAAAAACAGGAAAATTTGCTACTTGTACCTTTGGCTATTATGACATGTGGAGGAAGGCAATGGTGTTTAACAAGGGGTGACTCAAGATGATACCATTTTAGCACTTTTCCCCTTAACTGTTGTGATAGGAAATGAAAGGAAAAGAGGAACAATGGTAGACAAGGGACACTGTTCTGTAGGAAAAAAGTTCATGTTCCACAGTAGGTCATATAGCATCCACTCAGCTGACATAAGTGCTTTGCAGAGTTGCTGAACATGAGTTTCTGGAAGATTCTGACAGAATTGGTTGGCAAGAGAAAAATTGCTTTCCAGCAGGATCCCTTCTACAAGGAGCTCTTCAAAATGAACCTGTTTACCACTTCTCTACTAACCAGTCATTGGCTGGATGCCGGATAGTTCTAAAGGCTCATGGGGCAACACACCTTAGCTGGGGATGGAAACATCACTTGGGCTCTGTGAAGAGGGTTAATAGCAGGTGTTCACTAAGAGCAGCTGTACTTACACTTATTGAGTAAATTGCAGTCAAACTCGGGAAAGTAAGAGAAGATGTGGCATCTAGAAACACTCCTGGCTATTGCTTTGATTTTTGTCGTTGCCTCCTCATTTCAACAAATGTCAACAGTAAAGTGATACTGATGCCTGTTAGTCATTCTGCAAGATTTTATTTTATGTTCTCCTTGCTGTTTCTATTTGTTTAATTCTTAGTTTTGTGGCATTTTATTTTTTTCATATCCCTGCCCCTCCCCCATTTAGTCTCCTCCCTAAATGCTACAACATTTAACAAGCTCTTGTGCATCCTTTTGGAAGTGTACTAAGCATATGAATGTATAAGGGTACTTCAAAATCTTTATGGAAAAGTGTATTTGAAAGATTAGTTTGTTGGGGCTGGTATTGTGGCTTGGTGAGAAAAGCTACTGGCTGGAATGCTGGCATCCCATATGGTTGCCAGTTCAAGTCCTGGCTCCTCTACTTCTGATCCCACTCCCTGCTAATGGCCTGGGGAAAGCAGCAGAAAAGGTTTGGGCCCCCGCCACCCAGGTGGGAAACCCGGAAGAAGCTCCTGGCTCCTGACTTCAGCCTGGCCCAGCCCTGGCCATTATCACCATCTAGGGAGTGATGCAGAGGATGGAAGATTTCTGTCTTTCCCTCTCTCCTCTCTAGCTGTAATTCTGACTTTCAAATAAATAAATAACTTTTTTTAAAAAAAAAAAAGAAAGGTAAGTTTATTTTGGTGCAAAGCATTTTTGAAATCTATGCAGACTTTTCATAATATGCATTTCTATGAACTTTTTGAAGACATATAGTATGCATAGATTTCAAACATCTGCACCAAAATAGGTTTATCTTTTAATTCAAATACCCCTAAATTTCTTGAAGCCCCCCCCACATATTTATGAATATGTATGTATACAATGTGTATATGTAAACTTTTTTTTATTCGCATGTCTTGGAGGATTTTTTTTACTGTTTTTTAAAACTTTTATTTAGTAAATATAAATTTCCAAAGTACAATTTATGGATTACAATGGCTTCCCCCCCTATAATTTCCCTCCCACTTGCACCCCTCCCATCTCCCACTCCCTCTCCCATTCCATTCACATCAAGATTCATTTTCAATTAACTTTATATACAGAAGATCAATTTAGTATATATTAAGTAAAGATTTCATCAGTTTGCACCCACACAGAAACACAAAATGTAAAATACTGTTTCAGTACTAGTTATAGCATTACTTCACATTGGACAACACATTAAGGGCAGAACCCACATGAAAAGTAAGTACACAGTGACTCCTGTTGTTGACTTAACAATTTGACACTCTTGTTTATGGCGTCAGTAATCTCCCTAGTTAGAAACGTGCCAGGGGATTCCAATACAATCCCATCAAGGTGGCATGTACCAATGCCATCTCACTAGTCCAAGTGATCAATTTCAGTTCACAACTGATCACACTGATAGGTATGAGTCAAAGGGATCACACAAACAAGACTAGTGTCTGCTAATACTAACTGATAGAATAAAAAAGGGAGAGAATGATCCACCATGGGAAGCAAGATACATAGCAGACTTATAGAATGGCAGATGTTCTGAGTAGCACTCTGGCCTCAGAATCAGCCCTTAAGGCATTCGGATATGGCTGAAGAGCCCATGAGAGTATTTTAGGCATGGAAAGCCAAGACACTCTGGCAAAAAAAAAAGAAGACCTAAATGGAAGATCTCTGCGAGTGAGATCCCAGCGGAAAGAACAGGGCCATCAAAGAAGGAGGTACCTTTCTCTGAAGGGAGGAGAGAACTTCCACTTTGACTATGACCTTGTCTAAATATGATCAGAGTCGGTGAACTCAAAAGGCTTCCATAGCCTAGGCAACTCATGACTAGAGCCTAGGGAGATTACTGATGCCATAAACAAGAGTGTCAAATTCTTAAGTCTTGGATGATTTCTTAAAAGTCACATAGGTAATAGGAGGTGAATTTGAGACCTGCAGATAGAAAAACATAAAGCTGAGTCTATGTTTTCAACTACTCTGCTAGCCTAAGATAAATAAAAGCAAAAGAAGTAATATCTCTCATGTGATACTCATAATAATTGTGTCAAGATATCTATGGTTTTACCCATCAACCCCGTTTTTCTGGAAGAGAATTATAGGCTCATTCAGGGGAAATAAGTTCTTTGAGTTCCAACTCTCAGTAAAAGGTGGTCCCAAGATATAGACATATTTCTATGTAAACTAAAATGTAACTGTATTATGAGACCTTCTACTCTTGACTGCCAAAACATTGTTTTCTTTTAAAAAAAGATTTATTTACTTGAAATACAGAGTTACACAAAGAAGTAGAGAGAGAGAGGTCTTCCATCAGCTGGTTCACTCCCCAAATGGCCATAGGCTGGAGCTGAGCCATTCCGAAGTGAGGAGCCAGGAACTTCTTCTGGGTCTCCCACATTGGTGCAGGGGGCCCAAGGATTTGGGCCATCTTTTGCTGCTTTCCCAGGCACATTAATAGGTAGCTGGATCAGAAGTGGAGCAGCTGGGACTTGAACCGGCGTCCATATGGGATGCCAACGTTGCAGGCTGAGGCTTTAACCCGCTTCTGCCACAGTGCCAGTTCCACATTGTTTTCTTTTGTATTTGCCTCTCTCCATCAAACAAACAACAAGGAAAAAGAATAAAAGCACCACATTCTTTGCAAAGCCAATTTGCTTTGACTAATGGGCTTACAAATAGGAAATAAATTGGTATTCTTAGTTTTTCCAGTAAATCTTAGTGTTTGCTGTTGTAATATTGAGTGGTAAATTTGGTTCTATCCCCCATCATATCCTTTATTGATGCTAAAGAGACAAGATGGGAATGACAAACCACCTCCTGTACCTCTCCAAGCAATATATATCTTGAAGGTTATAGACTAAGCTATATACAAAATCAATGTTTTTTTTTCAGCATGACTCTGTGGATTTGTCTTTTCTTGAAAAGATATTAATTGGACCAAAGGGGCTCTGAGGAAGTGGCTTAGTGGGACTTAAAATCTATCAGCGAATATTTTTTGAATGCCTACTTGTAACATATTGCCTTGTAAACATCTTATAAAATTCTTCCCGTGCTGCTGCATTATTTGTATATGTTACAGAAAAGGGTGGCAGGAAGAGATTATACTGAGAAATGTGCTTTTTGTGTTCTATCCGTGGTCTTTCCCATAGGGATCAGTATTAATGACTTCAGAACTGTAGTCCTAAACTCTGTGAAAAGAAAGAAGAGAAATAAGTTATCCACATGGAAAGGTTATTAATGGGAATTTGGAAAAAGGGGAAAAATAATCTTCTTAAAGTGAAATTGTAGAAAACATTTGTCCTGTGTCTTATCTCATGTATGTGCTTCATAAACAGGCTCATGTTTTCCATGCTAGTTGGGTAAAGCTTCAGACCTGGGACATGTGAGTCAGCCCAGGCATATCAAGGACTCACAAACTGATGGCAATAAAAATTGGTTTAGTGATCAGAAAAGTTGTTTTTCTCTGGTCCACAGTTTCACTTTTCTTATTTTCCATTATCTGCAGCCAACTGTGATTTCAAATTAATACATAGAAAATTCCAGAATCAGATCTACCATTGTGGTATTGCATTGCTTAAGTACAAGTAATCCTTGGTGTTTGTAATAATGGCCAAAAAAGGACAAGAATAGCAATGCTACAATGCTAGCAAAGAAAAGCTGTAAAGTGCTTTTTCCTAAATTAAAAGGTGAATGTACTATGCAGTAAGTTCTTTTGATACATATTACATTTTCATAATTTTTATTACACTCTACAGTCATAATTTTTCTATTCTATTATTGGTTAATCTCATACTGTACTTAGTATAAAATCTATTATAGGCCTATATGTATAAGAAAAAGCATTGTGTATATTTAGGATTTGGAATATCCTAGGATTCAGGCATTTGCTTGACATCTAGGAAAATATTGCCTGTAGATAAGGTAGACTGCTGTATATACAAAACCTAAGCAAACAGAATCACAGTCCTTAGAGAAGCTAATAGGAAGAGGATCTCCTTTTCCAGGGGCACTGTTACCTGGGAGAATTGGGAGGTGGGGCTTATGAAGTCATCTTGCCACCATTTGCAGCCTGAGAAAGAAATCAACACAAGAAGATAGTGAACCAAATATATATACACTTCCTAATATATTACACTTCCTAATACCATTATGTAAGGCACTGAATTGTTCATTTTCAAGACAGGGACCTGTGATGTAGCCGCTATCTATACCAGATTCCATACTGGTTCAAGTCCAGCTGCTCTGCTTCTGATCCAGATCCCTGCTAATGTGCTTGGGAAAGCTGGAGAAGATGGCCCAAATATTTGGATGCCTGCCACCCATGTAGAAGACTTGGATGGAGTTTCTGGATCCTGGATTCAACTTGGCTCAATCCCCACCATAACTTTGTAGCCATTTAGGGAGTGAACCAGCTGATGAAAGATCTCTTTCTTTCTGTCTTTCCCTTTCTGTCTGTCAGTCTGACTTTCAAATAAATAAAAAATAGATATTTGAAAACAGTTTTCAAGACAGAAAATACTATCATACTGCCTTTGGAATATAAGATGAGATAATAAAGGAGTTTACAAATACACACATCCAAGTATACTTGCAACTACACATTTATAGTGGTGATAAAACTACATGGTTAGGAAAAAACTATCAAGTTGAAATAAGGGAAAGTGGGACTGAAAAAATAATGGGTAAGAGAAGTTCTTTGAGGTTGAGTCTTCATGTGACAGTAAGAATTTGCTTGTGGTATAACTTCTTAATGCATTAACTCAAACTTCTTCATTGTGCTTTCCTTAAAATTCTCTTTCAACTTTATCCCAAATCACCATCCAGTCTGCTCTGCTAATAAATGCTTTGTGGAGATATTATTCCCTTTTACATTTGCCCAAAATTTGTACTTAGCTCTTTTCTCACACAAAAGTCCTACATACAGAGAGTCAGACACAAACATGAATACTTTAAGGAATTAAAAAAAAAATTCTATCCATGAAATAGAGATTTAACGTTGGATGATAATTAAGACCCAGTTTTCCTGGGGCCATCTCAGTTTATTTCTGCATTCTTTAAAATCATTAGCAGTGTCCCTTTGTTAAGTTAAATATAAAAGGGCCCTAATAGCCCAGTGCTCTCTCTGTACATTGAGTTCCAAAGTTACAAATTACTACTTGGGGCTGGCGCCGCGGCTCACTAGGCTAATCCTCCGCCTTGTGGCGCTGGCACACCGGGTTCTAGTCCCGGTCAGGGTACCGGATTCTGCCCTGGTCGCCCCTCTTCCAGGCCAACTCTCTGCTGTGGCCAGGGAGTGCAGTGGAGGATGGCCCAAGTACTTGGGCCCTGTACCCCATGGGAGACCAGGATAAGTACCTGGCTCCTGCCATCGGATCAGTGTGGTGCGCCTGCCGCAGCACACCGGCCGCGGCAGCCATTGGAGGGTGAACCAACGGCAGAGGAAGACCTTTCTCTCTGTCTCTCTCTCTCACTGTCCACTCTGCCTGTCAAAAAAAAATTTAAAAAAAAGAAAAAAAAAAACAAATTACTACTTGGGATGTAAATAAACCAAAACTGGGTTCAAGAGAGTGTTTGTGTGTGTGTGTATGTATGTGTGTATATATATATATATATATATACACACACATTATATATATAATGAATATATTATAACAAATAGTCTAATTTTTGCCAGTCACAGTTAATCACTGGCAGCTAACTAATCAAACCATGCCCAAATGAGGCAGACACCTAAATGTGCGTAACCAGGTAATTTCTCTACTTTGCTCCCGTGTGCAGTCCATAAATGCTCATTGGTCTCACTGCCGAGTGGGAGCTCTCTAAAGCCTCTTCTGGTTTTGCCTACTGAAGTCTGATCTCTTCTGTTAACACATGTTGCCTGGTTCAATAATCACTCTTATACTCTCATAAACTCTGTTAAATTTAATTTGTTTAAAGTTTTTCTTTAAACATTTTTCACTCTCACATTTTTTACAGTTTGAGAGTAAAGTAGTTGGGCATCCAGATTGAAGTCCAATTTAGAGAGATTTCAAAGGGCTGAGGAGGCTTCTTTAAAAATCTCAAATACAAATTGCTTAGTAGAATTCCTGGTCTATAAAGATTTCTTGATGATAATAAGGGCATGCAAAATTTTATTTCAATTTCTCTGTTGTTCAGACTTGTCATTTGTAAAGTGGGCGATGGTGGTACTCCACACCTTTGAGAGTGAGGTAAATTCTCCAGGGACAGCTGCCTGCTCAGCTGTTTATGACTCAGTGGGTTTCTCAGCCACCACTTTCTCACTCCCTTTACATTAGTTCAGATCATTACTAATAGATTACTCTATGCTTGGGAGAATGTAGAATCTGGGGGTAAAGAGAATGATCAGAAATGGTTCTGTCCTTCAAGGAACTCCTGGTGTAAACGGGAAGGGAGATGAATAGAAAATAAATTGAAATGTGCACTATAACAAATTTGAAGAGCAGATGATAAAAGAAATAACAGCACTGATTCCAAGGTAAATTAAATATGTTTGGACAAAAGTCAATATCAATATCAAGGACAAGAACACATATGTCACAGATAATTTCTTTTTCTATTATAATGTGAATAGAGCCCTCACTGAGTCTGTATTTTCCAGAGAACATACTGCGGGACTCAGCAATTTTCTTCCAAAGCAGTTTTAGATGTAACTGTCTACTATTTTCTGACTCCTCCCCAAATTAAAGCAACATCACACAATTATGTTAAAAATGACATTTTCTGTGATTCTGAAACAAACCAACAATACCTGGAGAATATTTTATGGTATTATTAAAGACATATTTTAACAAAAATTGTAGATGTTCCAACACCCATTTCACTAGATTACTTGTGCACTACACACACACATGCACACACACGCACAGAAAACTAACTAAAAATTAAGGTTTGGAATCATGGGTCATGTGATACCCAGCCATAGATAATTCTTGACTCACAGAAATCAGAAAATCACATTTCCATTATTGCCAATACATGAAAAAGTTTTAAATAATTTAGCAAAATGGATAGTGCAGAGCATTTATACAGCACAAAATTTAAAGAAATGAATGATGAAATCTTTTATGTAGATTTAAGTAGCTTTGCTGCTTTATAATGTTACAAAATTTGTCAAAACTCTATCAGCTACATTTCTTAATCATTCCAGTGGATCTATGAATAAACTGCCTGAGAGACTTCTGTGTGTGTGTGTGTGTATGTGCATACTGGACGTAATTCCTGGGGGGAAATAGCTATAACTGGGAACAATTGCGTGCGGTTAGCATTTTGACTTTTTTTTTTTTAAAATAGAGAAGTTAGAGATTACAAAATACTATGCCATGGATTCAGGCCAAAGTCTAAACCTTCTTTGGTCCTGGTACTATATCAAATGTGGTTTATCAAAGAGATCACTAAAGAGTAATGGGGTGACCTAATGCATTTAACTTTCTATTAAGAGGGCTAGGTAAGGAAATGATTATTAATGTGATACCCAGAAACCCAGTGTTTTAAAAGATTCTTCATTGAATTTCTGCCTCTGTCTTGTATTCTACCCTTTACTCTTGCCCTTTTCCACGGTTCCCTTCTTACAGTTTCATCACTAAATGTTTCATACCCTTCCCCCTTGGTTTTATGATTTTCTCTGCCTTGAATGGCCTTCCTGCTTTATTCTGATAAACTCAAAACTCCTAACTGCTCTATAAGGAGTTGCTCAAACCTGATTGTTTCTATAAACCCTCCACCATATCTCTAGGAAGGAAGAGTTGCAGTATGTACCTAAACTGCATGTAATTGATTTGTGAGTGGCCCCAGTTTACAGCTATGTTGTTAGTTTCCCGAGTCTCCTATTCAATGAAGAACTTTTGAAAGACAGGGTTTCTTGATGTCAACTGCAAATCATTTTTAAGCAAATACTCTTCAAATTTGTCACAGTGAAATTTTAATCATTTATACCCTGAGTTCAGTACAGTATAGTCTTGATTAAAGAAGGTACGTCTATGAATGAGCCACCATTGTAATACAACAGCATCCAATGAAATTGTAAAATAATTTATCTACTGTTTTTACTGAACCTAAGATGCCATTAGTTATAAGATACATGATGATTTTATGTGCTATATAAAAAGATATATTGCCAATCCTAATCTAACACCATTCTTTAACTTAGAATAGTTTAGAATTGTATCTATGAAATGCATGAAATCTTTTCTCTTTATGTTATTAAATTTTTTAAAAAAGAAAAAACTTAATTAGTTACTGTAGAAATCCCTTATAGACTTTTGTAGACAGATTCAATTTTTTCATCACTCTGCCTTCTCCCCTCTTTCTTTGTGGGTGGTATGTATTATCCTAAAACTTGGACATTATAAAGCATCTTAACATTCAGATACACCTTGAAACTCTTTGAAAGTTTATTTAAAGTTGTTGGTGCAAATTTATCATCATTCAGTAGCAACCTTTGTGCCATCAAAAGTGCTGATAATGCTGCATTTTCTAAATTAGGGCTTCACTAGTAACTCTTAGATTTGTTTCCAAGCTTCTGATGCCAATTTCTCTTTTCAAAAAAAATTGAGTTGAAATTCACATAACTACTTTAAGTTGTCCAATCAATGGCGTTTAGTATGCATACCGTGCTGTGCCACTTTGATCTCTGTCTACTTCTAAGACATTTTTATTAGCCAAAAGAAAATCAATACTTGTTAGGCAGTCATTCCCCATTGCCCCCTCCCTCTAGCCCATGACAAACACCAACCTAATTCCCACCCCTACTGATTAACCTATTCTGGTTATTTCATACAAAAGGAGTTACACACTAGGTAACTTTTTGTGTCTCCCTTCTTTTAGCTAGCAAAATGTTTTTAAAGTTCATCCACAGTGTGGCATGCCTCAGTACTTCATTCCTTTTTATGGATGAGTAATACTCCATTAGATGTACATAACACAGTTTGTTTATTCATCAGATAATGGACAAACATGTAATTTTTACTTTTTTGGCCATTGTGAATATTGCAGCTATAAATGTGTGTATACAGGTACTAGTTTGCCTACCTGTTTTCATTACTTTGGGATAAATATCTAGGATTAGAATTGCTGGGTTATATGGTAATTCTATGCTTAACTTTAAAAAAAATAAAAGTGAAAAATTAATTTTAGCAGAAACATAAATAAAATATTAAGAACAACATATCTGGTATGATATTCTAGGTAGAATTTTCATTTGACATTGTATCACATGCATCTCCCCAGATACTGAAAACTATTTTTATGCATCATTCTTCCCCCTTCTTTCTTATTGTGGTAAAATATACATAACATAGATATCTAGGAATAGAATTGGTGGGTTAGATAGTAGTTCTATGTTTAACTTTTTAATGAGCTATGAAACAGTTTTCACTAGTACCTGCGCTATTTTAGATTGTCCCAGCAATGTATAAGTTTTCAAATTTCTCCACAATCTTGGTAATATTTTTTGCTTTCCTTTAAAAACTTTTTATTTTTATGCTAATGAGTGTGAAGTAGTATCCCACTGTGATTTGGGTTTGCATTTCCCAAATGACTAATAATGTTAAACATATTTTGATGTGCATTTTGAACATTTTTATATATTCTTTGGAGAAATGTCTTCGAGTTTTATACCTGTTTGTAAATTTTATTGTTTTTTATGTCATTGAAATTTGAATACTCTTTATACTAAAATTTTCAAATATTTTTTTCTGTTTCTTATGTTTTCTTAATTGCTTGATAATGAGCTTTGGTGCACAGATATTTTTAATTTAGGTAAGTATAATTTTTTTACATCATTACTCATGCTTTTTTATGTGATGTAAATAAGAGTGTTTTCTCAATTTCCTTTTCAGTATAGAAACACAACTGCTTTTTATATGATAATTTTGTGTCTTGCAACTTTGCTGAATTTTTTTTTATTAGCTTCAAATGGTGTGTGTGTGTGTGTGTGTGTGTGTGCATGTACATGTGATCTTTGGCATTTTCTATATAAATGTCCATGTCAACTGCAAATAGAGACAATTTCATCTGTTCCTTTACAATTTGAATACCTTATATTTCATCTTATTTCTTACTTGTTTGCATTGTTAAAAATAATCCCACTTAATCTAGGTGTGCAATTCTTTTAATATTCTTTTGGATTCACTTTGCTACTATTTAATAGAGATTTTTGCATTACTAGGCATAAAAATATTTGTAGTTTTATTTGGTGTCTTTGGCTTTGAGGGAAATTATGGCTTTATAGAGTTAATTAGGCCTATTCTATTTTTGGATAAGTTTTAGATAAACTAGCATTCATTCTTCATTAAATGTTTGAAGCAATTTATCTGCAAAATCATCTTTGTTGGAAGGTTTTAATTACTGATTCTGTTTCTTTATTATAGTTCTGTTAAATTTTCTACTTATTCATGAGTCAGATTTGTAATTTATGAATTACTAGGAATTTGTTCATTTTATCTAGTTTTTTTTTAATGTACAATAGTTCATAGCAGTGATCTTATAATTATTTTTTTGTAGGACTGGCAATAATTTGTTTTTCAGTTTGGATTTTAGAATTATTCATTGTTTTTCTCAGTTGAGTGAAAGCTTTGTCATAACAGGTTTTTTTTTTTATTTTTCTTTAAGGAATACAACTTCATACATTTAATATCTACAGATTTGGGAACATGATGATTCTTCCCTCATTAGGTCCATCCCACCCATACTCTCACCTTTCTTCCTCCTCCCGCTTCCTTTCCCATTCTCATTTTTTTACAGAGATCAATTAATTTTTATACTCATAAGATTAATGCTACACTTAGTAGAGAGTACACAGATTAATATGAAGAAAAATGAAGAAAAAAATATTGTTCCTCAACAGTCAAGGCAAGGGCTGTTCAAAATCATTGCATTTCAAAGTGTCAGTCAGTTTCACTACTATAGATTACATTTTAGGTACTCTATTAGTGAGCACAGATCAAAGAGGCAATATGGTATTTGTCTCTTTGTGACTGGCGTATTTCACTAAATATAGTGGTTTCCAGTTGCATCCATTTTTTTTTTTTTTTTTTGACAGGCAGAGTGGACAGTGAGAGAGAGAGAGATAGACAGAGAGAAAGGTCTTCCTTTGCCGTTGGTTCACCCTCCAATGGCTGCCGCGGCCGGCGCGCTGCGGCCGGCGCACTGCGCTGATCCGATGGCAGGAGCCAGGTACTTATCCTGGTCTCCCTGGCCACAGCAGAGAGCTGGCCTGGAAGAGGGGCAACCGGGACAGAATCTGGTGCCCCAACCGGGACTAGAACCCGGTGTGCTGGCAGCGCCGCAAGGCAGAGGATTAGCCTAGTGAGCCACGGCACAGGCTAGTTGCATCCATTTTCTTGCAAATGACAGGATTTCGTTTTTTTAAAAACTGCTGTGTGATATTCTATAGTGTATCTACCATAATTTCTTTATCCAGTCTTCAGCTGATGGATATCTTCATCATCTTTATCCAGTTTTCAGCTGATATATCTTAGCTATTGTAAATTGAAATGTGATGAACAGGGAGGTACAGATCACTCTTTCATATACTGATTTCAATTCCTTTGGATAAATTCCCAGGAGCGGTATGGTGGGGTCATATGGTAGGTCTACATTCAGCTTTCTGAGATATTTCCATGTTGTCTTCTACAGTGGCTGTACCAGATTACATTCCCACCAGCAGTGGGTTAAATTATCCTTCTCTCTACATCCTCACCAGCATTTGTTGTTTGTTGATTTCTGTATGAGAGCCATTCTGATGGGGGTGAAGTGAAACATCATTGTGGTTTTGATTTGCATTTCCCTGATGGCTAGCAATCCTGAGCCCTTTTTCATTTGTCTACTGGCCATTTTAATTTCCTCCTAGGAAAAAATGTCTTTTCAGGTCCTTTGCCCATTTCTTGAATAGGTTATTTTGTGGTTGTTTAGTTTATTGAGCTATTTATATATTCTGGAAGTTAATCCTTTGTCAGTTGCATAGTTTGCAAATATTTTCTCCCATTTTGTCAGTTGCCTCTTTACTTTGCTGAATGTTTATTTTGCAGTGTAGAAGCTTCTCAGTTTGATGTAATCCCACATGCTGATTTTGTCTCAGATTGCTTGTGCTTCTACTGTCTTTTCCAAGAAGTCTTTCTCTATGCCAAAGTCTGTAAAGTTTCTCTAATGTTCTCTAATAATGCGATGGTATCACATCATAGATTTAGGTCTCTGATCTCTTTTGAGTGGATTTTTGTGTCAGATATAAGGTAGGCTTCTTGTTTCATACGTCTGCATGTGGAGATCCAGTTTTTCCAGAACCATTTGTTGAAAACACTGTGTTGGCTCTAGAGGTTGATTTTTGCTCCTTTTGTCAAAGATAAGTTGGTTGTAGGTTTGTAGATTAATTTCTGGAGTTTCTATTCTGTTCTGTTGGTCTACACATCTGTTTTTCTGGCAATACAAGGCTTTTTTGATTATAACTGCCCTTCAGTATGTCTTGAGGTCTGGTATTGTGATGCCTCTAGCTTTGTTTTTATTGTTTAATATTACTTTAGTTATTTGAGATCTCTTGTGTTTTCATATGAATTTGAGCATTCTATATCTGAGAAGATGTTGGTTGTATTTTGATGAGCATTGAAGATTTGCTCACTTTTTTAATGTCTTCTTAAATTCCTTTCTTTAATGTTTTGTAATTTCCATTGTAGAGATCTTTGACATCCTTGGTTAAATTTATCCTAGGTATTTAATTTTTTTTGGTAGATATTGTGAATGGGATTGATTTTAGAAGTTTTTTCTCAGCTATGGCATTGTCTGTGTAAACAAAAGCTGTTGATTTTTGTGTGTTGATTTTATACCCTGCTACTTTACCAAACTGCTTTATGAGTTCCAATAGTCTCTTCATGGAGTCTTTTGAGTTACCTATTTATAGAATCATGTCATCAGCATGATGTTATAGTTTGACTTCTTTCTTCTCTATTTGTATCCCTTTGATTTCTTTCTTTTTTTTTTTTTTTTTTTTTTGGATAGGCAGAGTGGACAGTGAGAGGGAGAGACAGAGAGAAAGGTCTTCCTTTTGCCATTGGATCACCCTCCAGTGGCCGCTGCGGCCGGCGTGCTACAGCACACTGCGCTGATCCGAAAGCAGGAGCCAGGTGCTTCTCCTGGTCTCCCATAGGGCCATCCTCCACTGCACTCCTGGGCCATAGCAGAGAGCTGGCCTGAAAGAGGGGCAACCGGGACAGAATCCGGACTAGAACCTGGTGTGCCAGCGCTGCTAGGCGGAGGATTAACCTGTTGAGCCACAGCGCCGGCCCTCCCTTTGATTTCTTTTTCTTGCCTGATGGCTCTGGCTAAAACTTCCAGGACTATATTAAACAGCAATGGTGAGAATGGGAATCTTTGTTTGGTTCCAGATCTTAATGGGAATGCCTCCAATTTTTCTCCATTCGGTAGGATGCTGGCTGTGGGTTTGTGATAAACTGTTTTGATTATGTTGAGGAATGTTCCTTCTATACCCAATTTGCTTAAGGTTTTCATCATAAAAGGGTGTTAAACTTTGTAAAATGCTCTCTCTGCATCATATGGTTTTTGGTCTTCAGTTTGTTAATGTGGGTTATCACATTTATTGATTTTCAGATATTGAATCATCCCTGCATACCAGGAATAAATCTCACTTGGTCTTGGTGAATGACCTTTCTGATGTGTTAGATTCAGCTAGTTAGTATTTTGTTGAGGATTTTTGCATCTGTGTTCATCAGCAAAATTGGGCTATAGTTCTGTTTCTCTGTCATATCTTTTTCTGGCTTAGGAGGCTTCATAGTAAGAATTTTGAGAATTCCCTCCCTTTCAATTGTTTTGGATAACTTGAGAAGAATTGGGATTAGTTCTTTAAATGTCTGGTGGAATTCTGCAAGGAAGCTGTCAGAACTTGGGCTTTTCTTTGTTGGCAGGGTCTTTATTGCTGATCCAATCTCCATCTTGGTTATTGATCTGTTTAGGTGTTCTCTATCTACATGATTCAATTTGGGTAGGTTGTATGTGTCCAGGAATCTATCCATTTCTTCTGGGTTTCATGATTTGTTGGCATATAGTTCTTCATAGTAATTCCTGATGATTCTTTTTTATTTCTATGGTGTCTGTTGTGACATTTTCTTTTCATCTCTGATTTTGTTGATTTGGTTCTTCTCCCTCATTTTTTTTTTTTGGTCAGATGGACCGATGTTGTGTCTACTTTGTTTATTTTTTCATAAAACCAGATTTTCATTTCATTGATCTTTTGTACTGCTTTTTGGTTTCCATTTTTTAAATATTTCTTCCTTAATTTTGATTATTTATTCCCTCCCTAGTAATTTGGGGCTTGGTTTGTTTTTATTTTCCTAGGTCCTTGAGATGCATTGGCAGCTCATTTATTTGGTGACTTTCCAGTTTCTTGATGTAGGCTCTAATTGCTAGATAATTCTCTCTTAACACTGCTTTTACTCTTTTACTGTATGCCATAAGTTTTGATATGAGGTATTATCATTTTTATTTGTTTCCAGAAATTTTTTTATTTGACTTTTGAATTCTTTTTTAAAGATTTATTTTATTTAATTGATAGAGTAACAGAGAGGTAGAGACAGAGAGAGAGGTCTTCCATCCGCTGCTTCACTCCCCAAATGGCTGCTATGGCCAGAGGTGAGCTGATCTGAAGTCAGGAGCCAGGAACTTCTTCTGGATCTCCCACATGGGTGCAGGAGCCCAAGGACTTGGGCCATCTTCTACCACTATCCCAGGTCATAGCAGAGAGCTGGATCTAAGAGGAGCAGCCAGGACTAAAATCGGTGCCCATATAGGATGGTGGCACTTCAAGCCAGAGCTTTAACCCACTGTGCCACAACTCCAGCCCCTTGAATTATTTTATGATTCACTGTTCATTTAGGAGCATATTGTTCAGTCTCCACATGTTTTCATAGATTCTTGAGATTCTCGAGTTGTTGGTTGTAAGCTTCAATCCATTGTGATCAGAGAAGGTGCATGGTATGATTTTGACTTTTTTGAATTTGCTGAGACTTGCTTTATGACCTAGTATGTGGTCTATCCTAGAAAAAATTGCATGCACTGCTGAGAAGAATGTATATTCTACCCCTTCAGGGGTGAAAAATCTTGTAGATATCAGTGAGGTCAATTTGGTCCATAGTGTCAATTAGCTCTGTTATTTCTTTGTCAATATTTTGTCTGGATGATGTATCTAATAATGAAAGTGGGGTGTTGAGGTCTGCTGTTACTACTGTATGTCTCACTTTAGATCCACTAATGGTTCTTTTAGATAGCCAGGTGCCCTATAATTGGGTGCATGTACATCTCTTCCTGTTGTATTGATCCCTTAATCATTACATAGGGTCCTTCTTTGTCTCTTTAAACAACTTTTGTGTTAAAGTCTATTTTGTCTGATGTTAGAATGGCTACACCTGACCAATTTTTTTGCCCTGTTACCATGGAATAACTTTCTTCATCCTTTCACATTCAGTCTATGTGTATCTTTGTTGGTGAGGTATGTTTCTAGTTGGCAGCAAATAGATGGGTCTTGTTTTTTAATCCATTTGGCCAGTCTGTATCCTTTAACTGGAGAGTTGAGGCCATTTACATTCAAGGTAGCTATTGATGAGTAACTACGTGGCCCTGACATTAGTCTGTGAATATTTCTTTTGTATTTCTTTTGCATTTCTTTTGTACTTTTATTGGGGGATTTTCTGTTTTCACATTCTTTCATGATGATGGCTTTCTTTCTGTTTGTGTGTAGCACATCTTTAAGCAACTTTTGTAAGGTTGCACACATGGTGACAAATTCTTTCAATGTCTTTGTTATGGGAGATTTTTTTAAAAAATCTTTTTATTTTATTTTTTATTTTTTTGACAGGCAGAGTGGACAGTGAGAGAGAGAGACAGAGAGAAAGGTCTTCCTTTGCCGTTGGTTCGCCCCGCAATGGCCACTGTGGCCAGCGCGCTGCGGCCAGCACACCACACTGATTCAAAGCCAGGAGCCAGGTGCTTCTCCTGGTCTCCCATGCGAGTGCAGGGCCCAAGGACTTGGGCCATCCTCCACTGCACTCCCGGGCCACAGCAGAGAGCTGGCCTGGAAGAGGGGCAACCGGGACAGAATCTGGTGCCCCAACCGGGACTAGAACCCGGTGTGCCGCCGCTGCAGGTGGAGGACTAGCCTATTGAGCCGCGGCGCCAGCCTGTTATGGGAGATCTTTATTTCACCTTCATTTATAAATGAGATCTTTGCAGAGTACAGTATTCCAGGTTGACAGTTTTTTCTCTTAATATTTGGACTATATTTTGCCATTGTCTTCTAACCTAAAAGATTTATGATGAGAACTCAGCTGTGAGTCTAATTGGAGATCCTCTGAAAGAAATCTGGCATTTTTCTCATGCACATTTTAGAATATTTTTTTATGCTATACTGAGGAAAGTTTGATTACAATGGGTTGAGGTGAAGACCTTTTCTGGTCATATCTGTTAAAGTTTTATGTGCTTCCTATACTTGGAATTCCTTTCTTTCTCCAAATTAGGAAACTTTTTTGGTAATTATTTCACTAAGTAGGCCTTCTAGTTCCTTCTCTCTCTTCTAGTATCTTCTCTCTTTAGTCAGGCACTCCTAAGACCCATGTGTTGGGTTGTTTGATAGTATCCTATATATCTGCAATACTGTTTTTAAGTTTTCTAATTTCTTCTTCTTGTTTTTGATCTGACTATAAAATTTCCAGAGATTTGTCTTCTAACTTGGATATTCTTTCTTCTGCCTCACCAAATCTGTTGTTAAGGCTTTCCATTGCATTTATTGCCTGTGCTATTGAATTCTTCATTTCTAGTATTTCATTTTGATTTCTCTTTAAGATCTCAATTTCATGGGAAAATTTTTCATTCATATCATATATGGTTTTTCTTAGTTTATGGATTTGTTTCTGTTTGCTTTTGAATAATTCTATGAGTAATTTTTTGAATTGTATTTCTGGCATTTTTCAATATCTTTTTCTAAAATGTTGTAGTGTTCCTTTGGAAGGCTCATAGTGTCTTCCTTCTTCTTGTTTCTTGAATTTCTACATTTTTCTTTTTAGATATTTATAGGATTTTTTTTTTCCATCTGAGGGCTTTCATCTTTGGACTACACCTCTGTGGCTTAGTGCAACATCTACACCTTCAGTGAATACCTAGAGGTGTGTGATGGGTGTGGCCAGGGAGCTCTATTCAGAGCTCCAGGAAGTGGTGAATAATGAGAGTAACACCCAAGTTGGGCGTGGTAGTTCTCTTCTGGTTAACTGGATGGAGAAGAATCATTGGTGTGAATACCCCTTATCCTTCAAGCTGAGGAATGCCCAGGTGTTAGTCCCCAGTGTGTTCAACACTCCTGCACACCACCATATGAACCACACATATGATCTGCGGAGTCTTTCCTGTGAGCACGGTTTTCTCTGCTATGCACTGCCCTAGGCAACCAAGGAGCTCTGAGAGCGTGAATAAGCACTCTATGATTGCCCGGAACACAGCTACACTGTGCCTCCTCTCATGCGGTCGCAATGTTTTCTGTGTCATCTCCCGGGGCTCTCAGGGCCAACGGGTGCCAGTGGGGCCACTCCACCCTTCTAGCCCATCCTGTCTGCAGGGAAACTAAGGTGTTCCCTGAGCTCCTGTCCGAGTAAGTTCCAGCCCACTGGATCGGGTCCAGTCCTCTCAGTCAGGTTTGATGTCAGTAGGGAATGAAGGTTTTTCCTCTCTGGTAAGATCTGTAGTTCCCAGGTGCACAAAATACCTGCAAGCTACAGCCCCACTCATTTCACAGTTGTGCTGGGTGTGAAGGGGAGTCCCGCAGGCGGCACTTCCGTTCCTAGGGATGGCTCCCTCCCCTCTCATTGCCAGGTGGGTGCAGCTGGAAGTCTCCCTCTCTTGCTCTTGAACTGCAGTGGGTTCCCCTGCCAGCTGGGTGGAGGGCGGCCCCAGTAATACTTGGGTGCACACACGTGAGCTGGGGCAGCTCCCTGTGTTGAAAAATAGCTCCAGCTCTCCCACCACTGGCTGCAAGTCTCTGTTGTAGCAGGGAGAGGGTGAGGGAGAGACATGCGCCACCTTTTTTTTTTTTTTTTTTTTTTTTTCACCTCTGGGTGAGCAGTCATCTTGCTGTCCTGAAGCATCTAGGTTGGGCTCAAAAAGGTGCAGTTCACCAAGCTCTCCCTCCTACGGTATCAATAGCAGCGTGGGCCCGTGGAGTCTGATCTCACCTGGTTTGCCAGGGTAGACGCCTTCCTTCTGGATCCCAGCTGCTGGGTCTTTTGCTGCGTGGCTGCTCTTTGCGCACAGACCCGGGCTGTTTCTACTGCTTTGGCAGGATCTCCCAGTGTAGTTCCCTTGCAGCTTTACACCGAGAGTGTACTTTCTCCACTTTTTAAATATTAATTTTGTACAGCCTAAATCAGACTGCCCTGTTTCTATGCTGCCTTCTTGGAACCCCCTCCACCTCCCCACAAAGCTTTATCATTTTATTGATCTTTTCACAGAAGAAACTTTGATTTAATTGATTCCTTTTACTGTTTCACTCTTCTTCATTTCATTTTTCTTTGTTCTAATCATTATTATTTCCTGTCTTCTGCTAGCTTTATTTTCAGTCTGCTCTTTGTTTTCTACTTCCTTAGGGTAAAATTTAGGTTACTAAACAGGGATATTTTTCTTTTTTAATGTAAATGTTTACAACTCTAAGTTTCCCTCCATGCACCAGGCATAGTACATTCTATAAATTTTGGCATGCTGTGTTTTGTCACCTCAAAAAATTTTACAATTATATTATCATTTCTTATTTGATCTATTGCTTCTTTAAGAATGTGTTGTTTAATTTTCACATTTGTGATTTTTCCAGTTTTATTTGTATTATTCATTTCTAGATTCATTCTGTTTTGGTCAGGAAGGATCCTTTGTATTATTTCAGTCTCTTAAAATTCATTCAGATTTGTTTGGTGGCTTGACATATGGTCTATCCTGGAGAATATTATAAGTTTACTTGTCCACAAGAGAATTGTAGGTATTCTGTTATTTTGGGTATAGAGTGTTTTATATATGAATATTTTGGGTTTAGTTGATTTACAGTGTTATTCAAGTATTTTATTCTCTTATTTGTCTAGCTATTGTATTCAATATGAGAGGTAGGATGTTGATATCTCCAACTATTACTGTCAGTTCCATTAATTCATTAATATTTTCTTGGGGCTCTACTAATGGCTCAAATATGTTTATAATTTTTTTTATCTAACTAATGGACACTTTTATCAATATGCAAGCATCTTCTGCATCTCTTGCAACTGCTTTAGTAAACATTTGTCTGTTACTAGTACAGCTACATCAGTTCCTTTTAGATGATGTCTTGCCTAGTTTCTGTCTTATAATGGTAAACTACTTTATTTACATTTATAGTAGTTACTAATGAGGAAAGGATTGATTTTGCTATTTTGTTATTTGTTTTCCACATGTCTTATTTCACTTTGGTTTCTCAGTTCCTCCAATACTATTTTCTTTTTTGTTTCATTGATCTTTTTACTAGTCTGCCATTTTGATTACTTTTTTTTTTTTTTTTTTTTTTGACAGGCAGAGTGGACAGTGAGAGAGAGAGACAGAGAGAAAGGTCTTCCTTTTCCATTGGTTCACCCTCCAATGGCCACCGCAGCCGGCGCTCTGTGGCCGGTGCACCGCGCTGATCAGATGGCAGGAGCCAGGTACTTGTCCTGGTCTCCCATGGGGTGCAGGGCCCAAGTACTTGGGCCATCCTCCACTGCACTCCTTGGCCACAGCAGAGAGCTGGCCTGGAAGAGGGGCAACCGGGACAGAATCCGGCGCCCCGACTGGTACTAGAACCCGGTGTGCCCAGCGCCGCAAGGTGGAGGATTAGCCTAGTGAGCCGCGGCGCCAGCCTTGATTACTTTTCATATACTTTCTTGTATAATTGTTAGTGTTTTTGTGGTTACCCTAGGTATTGAAAGTTAAATATTAAATTTATAATAATCTGATTTGACTTGGTACCAATTTACCTTCAGCAACATGCAAAATCTCCATGACTATAAAGCTGCACGACTTCTTTATAATGTTATTATTAAAGATTATGTTTGCCTAAACTGTTATGTCCATTGACATAGATTTTTTTTATTTTTTTAAAGATTTATGCATTTATTTGAAAGGCAGAGGAAGAGAGGGGCAGAGAGAGATTTTCTATCTCCTGGTTCACTCCCCAGACGCCCACAACAGCCTGTGCTTGGCCAGGCTAAAGCCAGGAGCCAGGAACTCCATCTGGGTCTCTCACGTGAGTGGCAGGAACTTAAATAATTGGGCTGTCATCCATTACCTCCCAGGCACATTAGCAGGAAGCTGATCAGAAACATGGAGTCTCTGGGTCTTGAACCCAGACACTGATATGGGTTGCAGTCATCTCGAGAAACAGCTCAAGATGCTGCTATGCAACACTGGCCCCTAGATGTGCTTTATAAATGCTATGGAAGATAAAAATAATGAACAAAAGACGCAATAATAATGGATTCTCTATTTTGTTTAGGGTTTAATTACCATCTAGTGTCTTTTTAAATATTTATTTTTATTTATTTGAAAGGCATAGCAATAATGGAGACAGAGACAGAGACACAGAGAGAGAAACAGAATCTTCTATCCTCTTGTTTACTCCTCAAATGCCTCCAATAGCTGGGGCTGGACCAGGCCGAAACCAGGAGCCTAGAAATCCCTTGTGCATGGCAGGCATTTTAGCCTTCATCTGTTGCCTTCCAGAATGCGTTAGCACAAAGCAGGATTAGAGGTGGAGGTGACAGGACTAGAGAAACAGGCACTGGATATGGGGTGCAGGTGTCCCAAGTGGCAGCTTAACCTACTGTGCCATGATGCTCACCACTACTGTCTTCTCACTTCAGTCAGAAGAAATTTAACATTCCTTATAGGCCAAGTCCACCAACAAAGGCCTGTCTTAGATTTCATTATCTGTAAAAGCCTTTATTTCTGTTCATTTTTAAAAACTAATTCTGCTAGCTAGAGAATTCTTGGCTAACTACCTGTATTTTTTTTCTTTTAGCCTTTAATTATATATTTCCAGTGTCTTTGTCTTATAAAGTTTCTAGTGTCAAATTCTCAATAAGTTTATTTAGAATTCTGTCTATAAATTATCTTTGTATCATCTCTTTGTGTTTATTCTACTTCAAGTTCTTTGACCTTCTCGTATGTGTAGGTTCATGTGTTTCATCAAATTTAGGAAGTTTTTAGGCACTAAATCTTCAAATACTTTTCCTAGCCACTTCTTTCTCTTTCTCCATTTGAGATTTATTTGTTTTTTTTTTTTTTAAAGATTTTATTTATTTATTTGAGAGGTGAAGTTACAGAGAAAAAGATCTTCCATCTGCTGGTTAACTCCCCAAATGGCCGCAATGGCCAGAGCTGGGCTGATCCGAAGCCAGGAGCCAGGAGCCCAAATACTTGGGCTGGGAGCTGGATTGGAAGTGGAGCAGCCAAGACTCAAACTGGTGCCCATATTGGATGCCAGCGCCACAGATGGAGGCTTAGCCCACTATGTGACAGTGCTGGCCCTTTGAGATTTCTATAATGAGTATATTGTCACACTTGGTAGTGTCTCAGAGATCACTTAGGCTCTGTTTACTTTTCATTTTTTCTTGTTACTATTTATTTAGATTGGATTTTACTTCCCATATATTTATTTGCTCATTTTTTGTTTTCCCAAACCTGCTGTTGAAATCCTCTACTAAATTTTTAAATTATTAAATGATTTATTTATTTCAAAAGCAGAGAGGGACACACACACATATGCACACACAGAGAGGGAGAGAGGGAAAGAGAGAGATCTTCCACTTGCTGTTTCACTCCCCAAATGGTACAATGGCCCAGGTTGTGCCAGGACAAAGCCAGGGGCGATTTTACTTCATAACTTTCTATTTCCAGGATTTTTATTTTGTTATTTAAAAAAATAATATCTATTGAGAGTCTCTGTTTCTTCAGATATTCTTCTCCCAGTTTCCTTAAATTATTTTTTCAAGGTTTCCACTGGGTCTTGAGAATATTTAAGACATTTGATGTTGTCTTTGTCTAGTAAGTCCAATGCCTGAAATCCCTCTTGGATGGCTTCTGCCAATTTGTTTTTCACACTTTCTCATTTTGTTTTGTTTTTCTTTTTGTATATCTTAAATTTTTGTGTTAAAATGGGCAATTTTGTGTTACTATTTAGAAAATCCGGAAATGGGATTCTCTCTGTCCCTGTAGCTGAATTTTCTGTTGTTGCTTGTTAATTGCTGTAAGCCTTCATTTGTTTAGAAACTTTTCCAAACTATTTTAGCAAATATTGTGTTCCTTTTCATGTGTAGACATCAAAACTTCTGTTCTGATTTCTCAGTGTTCAGCCAGTAGCCTGACAGAGACTTCCTTAAATAGCAGGGAACACTTGTGAAACACTGCCAGGCCTCTTTCACACTGGCTTCACCCTTACCTCCTGTTTGCACAGAGCTCAGGTATCAGCCAGAGATCAAGCCTAGGTTCCTCTCAGCTCTTTTCTGAGCCCACATCCAGCTTTGAGTTTGAATTCTGTAATCTGTGCTATACCAGGTGGCTCCTTTAGACCTTATTTCCCTAGTTTTTCCTCCTTAGTCTTCTTCCCAGGATTTTTAATCCATTTCTTGATCTACTCCTGCCGTACTCCTGCCTGCCATCTGCAATCCTTTGCCCCATGTTACAGGTAATATGACTTTTGTTTGTTTATCTTGTAATAAGATATTTCAGTGAGAATTGCTTGAAAAATATGTATATGCATTTATACAACATAAATTCTGGATTTCCATTTCTTTTTTTTTTTTTTTTTTTATTTTTGACAGGCGGAGTGGACAGTGAGAGAGAGAGACAGGGAGAGAAAGGTCTTCCTTTTGCCATTGGTTCACCCTCCAATGGCCGCCGCTGCAGCCAGCGCACCGCGCTGATCCGATGGCAGGAGCCAGGATCCAGGTGCTTTTCCTGGTCTCCCATGGGGTGCAGGGCCCAAGCACCTGGGCCATCCTCCACTGCACTCCCTGGCCATAGCAGAGAGCTGGCCTGGAAGAGGGGCAACCGGGACAGAATCTGGCGCCCCAACCGGGACTAGAACCCGGTGTGCCGGCGCCGCAAGGTGGAGGATTAGCCTATTGAGCCACGGCGCCGGCCTGATTTCCATTTCTAAAGAGAGTTGATAATGGACTTCTAATTTGAAAAAATATTTTTCAGTATGTACTATCTATCATGAAGTTTGTATTGACACATGCTTTGTAGACTGATATGGATTCTGCTGCTGTAAATATACATCTTCTGATGTTCAGTATTGATTTGTGTTTTCTGATTGTCATGGGGCAATATGTTTTTAAGTGCTTATCACACAATAGCTAAGATAAGAATCAACCCTGATGCCCATCAACTGAAAACTGGATAAAGAAGTTATAGGATATGTATACCATGGAATACTACACAGTGGTAAAAAAATGAAATCCTGTTGTTTGCAATAAAATGGTTGCAACTGGAAAACATTATATTTAATGAAATAAGCGAGTCCAAAAAGACAAATACGATATGATCTTCCTGATTTGTGGTAACTAATAGAGTACCTAAAAGGTAATCTATGGAAGTGAAATTGACACTTTGAGATGCAATGACTTTGAACAGCCCTTGTCTCGACTGTTGAGGAACAGTTTTTTTTTTTTTTTTTTTTTTCATACTATGTGTTGAACTCTGTATTTACTGTAGGGTTAATTTTATGTGTATAAAGTTAATTGAAAATAGAGTTTACTAAAAAATAAGAATGGGAATAGGAGAGGGAGGAGGAAGAAGGGTGGGATATTCCTGAAGTTGTATTTATGAAATGTAAGAAATAAATAAATAAATAAATATTTTTTAAAAATGCTTTAATAGACACCAGCCCAGGAAGTGGCTCCAACCTCAGGAGGGCAAGACAAAGAGAAGTTTCTGTCTTGGCCCCAACAGTAAATGCCAGACAGATCAAAATGGCACCAGCAAGCTGCATCCAGGACATAAAGCACCATTCCCTTGGCCATCGTCAAATTAAGGAACAGGGGATGATACATGAGCAAGCCAAATCACTGTATCAGTTTCCTGCCAAAATGTCACCGTCTCTTTCTTCATTAAGCACTCTCCTGGTTGCTATAAGCCTCCTCTATAGACTGAAGAGTTCCACAGAATTGATTCTACCAGTGTTTTCCTGCTTAGCGGTTTTTTAGAATTGAGGGACTGCTTTTGACGTTTCCTAACCCTCTAACGTTTTCTTTCTCAATCTTAACAGAAGTTGTCAGGAAAATGTTGTGTGACACCTCTGATATATATTCTTAGCTTCAGTTTGTTATTTTTGGATTATTGATAAAAAATTATAAGGGTTTCTATTATGCGATTGTGCCAGAAAGGATGATAATCAAGAAAGCATAGTCATAGGTTATGACAATTGTAGACATAATAGGGAAAAAAAGTTTAATCTGGGAATCTGATAGTTTTTGCCCTGTTGAGAATTACGGAAGTCATCTGTTTTATGACTCATCCTGATTTCAGAGAGATTAAAATGTGAAACAGGAGTGGGCGTTTGGCCTAGCAGTTAAGATACCATTTGGAACACCCACACCCCACATCAGAGTACCCAGATTCTACTGCAGGCAATGACTCCTGATTCCAGCTTCTAATCAGTTCAGATCCTGGGATGCAGCAGTAATAGCTCAAGTATTTAGGTTCCTGCCAACCATGTGAGAGGCCCCTATTGAGTTCCTGGCTCCTGGCTATAGCCTGGCCCAGCCTCATCTGTTGAGGACATTGTGGGAGAGAATCAGCTAATTTAAGCAGGAAAACATGGAAAGAATCAACGTATGTGGAACTCTGGGATTTAAATAGAAAACTTTCTTTCTGCCTCTCAAATTGTAAAAAAATTTTCAATTCATATGCAGCTGGAATTGATGAAATATTGTAGATATCATGTCTATGAATCAATACTATTTATGTTTCCCTTTATATTCAACTTCTCAAACTCAGTATTTCAAAACTACTCAGAGGGTTTTGTGGTCCTTTAAAACAGCAGTGTTTCCTAAGGAATTCTGACTCCTCCTTTTGTTGTGGTATAGCTATCTGAATGGAGTGTTCTGTGTGTGGCCAGCCATTGTCATCCCTGTGTAATTCAATACAGTAATGTTTAGCGATTGAATCTGAAACATTCACCCTGTGTTTAAATGTTGTATTTTATAAGAATATTTACCTTAATCTGTGAAATGATGCTCTCCCCAACCCCCATTAAAGTTGAGAGATTTTGAGGCTTATTATAGATGGGTTTGCCTGGAAGTGAAAACAAAAATAAAGCAAAATCAGAATTTTATCATTGCCTGCCTTCTTAACTTGTCTAATATGTGAAGTAACTGAAAACTAAGGTTCCCCTTAATTCCAGAACAAGAATGACTAACAGGACTTCCCCTATAGGCTTTAAATAACATAATTAAGGTGCAATGACATATCAATAACTAATAGTTGCTGGTATTTTGTCTTGTCTTGTTCCCCTTTCTTTCCTTCCAGTTTTGTTCCTCAGTTTTAGACCTAGCTTTAATCTACACATTACAGTTTTCCAATCCTGCTGACCTTCTGTAAATCTACGGGCTATAGACATATTGCTTGTCAACTAATCCTGTACATATAGATCCTGGATTTGGCTGGATGATGCAGCTTCCATGGACATTCACGAGAGTGAAAATGTAAACTCTGTCTTCTATGATTTTTGAAACTCTGTAAATGTTATAGAGAATATATGTAATTATATGATACATCCTTTTTTAAGTTTTAAATTCTCCAAAATCTAATCATATTATAAAAGAATAATCATAATAAACATTGCCAAGAGGTATCACATCATTTTCTGAGGATTTGCTACAAGGCCAGATGTACTTACCCATGTTTTTAAAAAAAACTGTAGGAAAGGGATATCTCTAAATACATATGAAATAGCTAGTGATAACAAATGTTAAAGATACTACCATAAGGGGCTGGTGCTGTGGCATAGCAGGTAAAGCTGCCTCCTGCTGTGCCGGCATCCAATATGGGCACCAGTTCTAGTCCTGGCTGCTCTCTTTCTGATCCAGCTCTCTGCCTTGGCCTGGGAAAGCAGTAGCAGATGGCCCAAGTGTTTGGGCCCCTGCACCCTAGTGGGAGACCCAGAGGAAGACTGGGGCTCCTGGCTTTGGATTACCCCAGCTCTGGCCATTGAGGCCATTTGGAGAGTGAACCAGCGGATGGAACACTTCTCTCTCTCTCTCTCTCTTTCTCTCTCTCTCTCACTCTTACTCTGTGGCTCTGCCTTTCAAAAAATAAAAGAAGATGCTACCAGGAGATGTACACAATCTTAATGTTTCAATATTGTTGTTAATTTTTAATGTGTTCTATTCATAGAAAATAATTTTTGTTTGTATCAAACATCTTTAAAAGCTTTTTGTTTGGGAGGGTGTATTACAGCGTATTTTGCTAAACTGTGTTTTATAATAACTTAAAAGTTATTGATTATAAACTATTACACATGTGGTTTTAAGGAACACAACTCTCAAATTTGGGGAAAAAATGATGCCTGTGACCACTCTATGTATTCTGGTTTTGAATTAATCAAATAGTCTAGCACAATCTTTAGTATGCACTAAAGATTGAATTGTCTGGCCAGGGAGTGATTCTGATTCAAGTTATCTAAGGACATTTTTGTAAAGCTGTGTATAAAGAAAAATAAGCATGCCTTGAGGGGGCTGATGAGGTGCATCAGAAGGGAAAGATGAATCTTCAGAGCAGCCTAGGAAGTAGACCTGTTTCTTCTCATTTCATACGGAAAGTTCCTTTGAGCCATCAGATGGTAGAGAATCTCAGGTAACGGGGCCAATAAATATGGAAATCTGGATTCGAAGCAAACCCTAACTCAAGGATTTTTCTGTGATATAAGCTATAATGACAGCACTGGGATGCAGATCCAGGATGTTCTTCTTGGGTGTTGTTTTTGTTTTTTTGTTTTCTAATTTCAGATGTGGAAATGAAGGCAGATTGCTGTTCCAGCAACAGCTTGCCATGGGTACTTTGCTCCAGGATCTGTGTACCTTTGGGTTCTAACTAATCAATTGTCTGCCAGCATCCTGTGACATCTCCGAATTAGCAGAAAGTGCCTCCCTGCTCCAACGGAGGCCAGAGCCTTGGTGCTCATCTCTGACTAGGGAAGGATTGCCGTGGTAAAAAGTGGAAAGGAGCAGATGTTCTCGGTGGAGAGCTGGGACAGGCATCTTCAAAGTGTGGCAGAACAACACCATCTGCCCTTCTGCAAGTCCCCAGTTCAGCTGCTCCAGAGGATGAAGGAAAAGCAATTTAGAGTGTTTGTGTGGTCTCTTCAGCCCTGTATTTCTCATTAGCCTGAGGCCCACTAGGCTCATTTCATTAGTCAGACTCTTAAAAACATGACTGTGTGAGGTACACTGAGGCCAGCTGGGAACAAGAGAACTTACTTTGTCGGTCATCATTAGGGATTATCCCAAATTTCTGGATTGGGAAAAAGGTAACATTTTCCATTCATTAAACAAACAAGATGTATCTATTCTATGATAAGAACTGTGCTGGCATGTGGGAATACAATAGAAAATGAGGGAGATAATAGTCACTGATTGGAGAATAGTCTATTAGAGGGAAAAAAAAAAAAAACACCATGTCAAACAGTCCCCAAATAAATCATTGCTAGGAAGAAATGTGTAGTTATTAATAATAACCTGGATACTGTGGAAGAAAATGAAATGGCAGATACATATTGTATTTTTGATAGGGTGGACAAGAAAAGCTATTTTTGGAAAGAAGCATTTTAATTGAGATTTTAAGGATGACAAAATCCATTGATGTGACCAACTGGGAGAAAGACATTGCAGGCAAAAAGAAAAGGAAAGCACAGGAGGAAGGGGTGCCAAGTTAGGAAAGAAGCGAGCGCTTCCAGGAACTGAGAAAATAGCAATGAGTAAGGGAGAGAGGCATAGGATTAGGTGGGGAAAGGAGAGGTTGGCTGACTTGTGGTTCATGATAAGTTGTGTAAGGCCTGACTATAGGCCGGTGTTGTGAAAATAACGCCTTTTTTTCCCCATGACCAACCATTTTCGAAAAAGGCAGCAAATGAAAGAACAAAAGAGTGACTTACCACTGGCCAGGGCCACCCCCTTCAAGTTTTGAACATACTCATTTTGTTAACTTCTCTTTGCAAATCAAACTCCAATCCTCTAAATTTTCTGAATTCTTCTGGAATTCAAAAGAAGTGAAAATCCTTA
The DNA here is from genome assembly GCF_964237555.1 of Oryctolagus cuniculus. Classification (NCBI taxonomy): domain Eukaryota; kingdom Metazoa; phylum Chordata; class Mammalia; order Lagomorpha; family Leporidae; genus Oryctolagus; species Oryctolagus cuniculus. The sequence goes on from NC_091449.1 coordinate 43,372,931, forward strand.
TACTCACAAATGAGTATACTCACATGTAAGTATATAGAAGTATATTCACAACACATACAATCCATTTATAAAGGATCCATATCAACATTTTCACATCAGGACTAATAATGAACAGAGGAAAGGGGAATCCAATTCGTGCTAGAAAAGAAAGCACAGTACAGTATTCCTTCAGAGGAAAAAAGTAATGGTACATTGAGAGATAAGTCTTAAGAGTATTTTTGCTACGAGCAGTTATTAAGCCTAGTGATTATGTCACCTGCATCCACATTGGAGTGCCTGAGTTCTAACCCTGGCTTCTGACTTCAGTTTTCTTCTAATGGAGGCCCTGGAGGCAGCAATGATGTTTCAAGTAGTTGGGTTTCTGCCACCTATGTGGAACACCTAGATATGGTCCTGGATCCAGTCCCAGCTGTGGCAGACATTTGAGGAGTGAGTCAGTGCTCTCTTTTTCTGTGTCTCTGCCTCTCTGATGTTAAGAGTATTTTTGTTAGCTACAATTTTAATTTTTAGTATATATGCATCGTTTTAAATTTTCTTTCGGTTCAGGCTCTAGCTATTTCTCTTGTGATGTAGATATATTATGCTAACTTTTAGGTAAACAATTACAAACAGGTATAACTATCCCCATTTTACAGATCACATAGTTGGGATTTATGAAGTTTAAGTAATTTGCTGAAGCTTATTTGGACAAAGTGAAGTAGAAGAAGGGAATGAAATTCAAGTTTGTCTGATTTTGAATTCATATTGCATCTTTCACAGTTTATTGAAATATGATTCACATATTATAAGCTTAATCCTTTTAAAATGTACACTTCAGTATCTAAAAATAACTTCCTGTATTCACAAGGTTGTGACTGTATCATCACTGTACTTTGATCACCTCAATTGTTCCTACTCCCTCAGGAAGGAGGGGATGGTGGGTTCTATTGGTTTGTTTGTTCATTCTCTTTGATTTTGGGGGAGAGGTTGATCATTGATCAGAGAATGTCTTCAGTAAGATGGGTGGATTATAATCAGGCAAAGAGGGAGAAGATTCCAGATAGAAGAAACAACCTTTGGCCCCTTTGGTAACTTCAGATTTTATGATGGAGGATGGATGAGTTTTAGGAATAAGCAATGACTATATATGTTAGCTTTATCATGGGTTTCTGTAAGGTTTTTGGATAAAAAAAAAAATAGTGAGTGGGCATTCAGCTTTGCAGTTAAGATTTCTGCATCCAACCTCAGCATGGCTGTGTTCTACTTCTAGCTCTGGTTCCTGACCACAGCTTCCTTCTAATGCAGCCCTGGGAAACAGCAGTGATGACTCAACTAGTTTGGTTCCTCCCACTCATGTGGGAGACTTCGGCTGCATTCCTAGCTCCTGACTAGTGCAGCCCTGACTCAGCTGTTAGGGGCCTACAGGGAGTGAAGCAGATGAGATCACTCTATCCATCTCTGTCTCTCAAATAAACAGATTTGTGAAATACATTTAAAGGTAATGCCTTACATCATAATTTTATGATTATAGTGGCTTTCTCAATCTTTCATAGTGGCTCCCTAAAATATTCATGTCAACATTTCTCTTAGTCTTCTCTTCTTTAATAGATATCTTAAAAGGTAAAGGTTGACATATTTACCAAAATTTTGTTTAAAGATAGATGTATGGGTGGGTATTTAGTATGGTAGTAAAGATGTCAGTTGGGATGCTTGCATTCTTTATCAGAGTGACTTGGTTTGAGTCCTGACTTTTTTCCGGATTCTAGCTTCTTACCAAGATGAATCCTGTGAAGAAACAGGTGATGGCTCAAGTTGCTGGGTCCTCAGCACTCATTTTGTGAGACCTGATTTGAGTTTATGACTCCTGACTTTGTCACCCTTGGTCACTGAGAGCACTTGTGGAGTAGACAAATTAATGGAAGTCCCCCTTGCCCCCGTTCATAAGCTAACTAACTAACTAACTAAGTTTAAATTAAAGAGAAGAGGGAAGTTCTTAGTTGTGAGAAAATGGGTAATGTTTAAGTATACCACAGGGACTGTGGAAGCATGAAGTAGGACATGAATGATGGAGTGAAATCTTGAAAGAATTTAAATCCTGATTGTGCCAACTAAAAGTATCTGAGCTTAGGCAACTCACTTGACACAATGCAACTACCAGGCAAAACTTCTGCATGAATTATATGAAATCACATGTGTCAAGGGCTTTAAATAATTTCTATGAAGTCTGGGAATGTGTGAAATATATATTTACATGCATTTTGGGAACATGTGCATGAGCCTTATCAGATTTCTCAAATCACTTGAGTCATTAATCTCAAAGCACTCAAGATTCAAAACAAAGGCCCTCGAAATATAACGTCTCCATATCTTTGCACTGAAAATGTTATATTTATGATTTTTCAAATACTAGATATGTATTTAATTTTCCTGGAGATATAGTCATGTTAATTCACCAGTCGAATCCCTCAAGAAGCACAGTAACATGACAGTTGCTAGTTAGGATGGAGTGGAGACACACATTCTAAATTAAGTGAGTGTGCAATTTCTGCATCAAGCTTTGAAGTAGATATAACTTAGTTGTTAATGTTTTGGTTTCTAGAATCACAGAATCTGAGTTCAGTGCTGACTTATGCCCTGACAACAGCTAGCATTTACATAAATGTTATGCCTAACATCCAACAAATCTTATTGTGTTGTCACTGACATCTTAAAAGTTGAGAGCTTATGTAAGAAAATTTAATGGGTGCCTACGGAAGGATGTAGTGGGTAGAGTGGTACTTTCTCCAAGAAACCCATGGCCCAAGTTCTTCCCCTTCACAGAGCTGTCTTTCTCCAATAGCTTGGCACATTCTTTGTTTAGTTACTGATCAGGACTTACTTCTTAAACATTTTAACCTGAAAAAACTCCCATCATTTCTGTTTACATGCTGTTAGCCAGAAGTCAATGACATCCCCAATCCTAATTTCTTGGACAGTTGGCAAATGTAGCTTAGTACCAAGAAATGAAAGACAATGGGCCAGCGCTGCGGCTCAGTAGGCTAATCCTCCGCCTGCAGCGCCGGCACACCGGGTTCTAGTCCCGGTCGGGGCGCCACATTCTGTCCCGATTGCCCCTCTTCCAGGCCAGCTCTCTGCTGTGGCCAGGGAGTGCAGTGGAGTCCTTGGGCCCTGCACCCCATGGGAGACCAGGATAAGCACCTGGCTCCTGCCATCAGATCAGCGCGGTGCGCCGGCCACAGCGCGCTGACTGCGGTGGCCATTGGAGGGTGAACCAATGGAAAAGGAAGACCTTTCTCTCTGTCTCTCTCTCTCACTGTCCACTCTGCCTGTCAAAAAAAAAAAAAAAAAAAAAAAAAAAAAAAAAAAGGCAATGGATTCTGGTGACTGCATTGTACAAACAGCCACACTGGTTTTAGGATTTGAGCAAGGTACTTCTTTTCTTTTGTACAGGCCTCACTTTTCTTATCTGTGTGATAAAGAGTTTAATACTTTCCCTTTGGGGTTGTGAACATTATATGTGCTAATCAGGATGAAGCTTTCATACTTTTTCTGACATAAGTGTTCAATAAATATTTGCTGTCACTATTTATATTATCATTTTGACAGGAGCCAGTGCACCTTGACTGCCTGGATGAATACAAAGTTCACATTGGCAAAGATCCAAAAGAACTCAGTGCTCAAAAGATTTCCATTAAAAAAAAAAAAAAAAGCAAAGCAGTGGCAGGTATTTGTTGCAGTGGTTAAGGTACCACATGGGACACCTGCATCCCATATCCCATGTCAGTGTCTCAGTTTGCTTATGATTCTAGTTTCTTGCTAAAGGGAACCCTGGGAAGCAGCAATTGGTACTCAGATCTCTGCCACCTGTGGAAGACCCAGGTTGAGTCCCAGAGCCCTGCCTTTGGTGTGGCTCAGCCTAGGCTATTGGGAGCATTTGGGATGTGAATCAGTGGATGGGAGATTCTCTCTCTCTCTCTCTCTCTCTCTCTCTTTCTCTCTTTCAAATATAAAAAAATAATTAAACAAAAAAATAAATGTTCTTGACATAAGATGCTTAAAGTGGAGTTTTGATGATCTCTTGCTCATACTCAAATTAAGCTTCGGGATACAGAATGAATCCAAATTTTACCCTCTGAAAAAGTAGTTGTCATTAGACATCACCAAATGTGAACTGAATTATATTCTAAATGTCTTTTCATTTGAACTTTACTAATGCAAACACATTATCATTGGCAGTTCCCAGTAGAACAAGTGTTTGCATGATGCATTTTGGTACAGCAGAACAATTTCTTTTCTTTGAACTTTCTTGTCTGTATGATTCTGTTCTTCTTTTTGATATACTTCCTTCCCACACAGTCAAACATTAGGTCTTTTTTAAAAAAATTTTTAAATATTATTTTATTTATTTGAAAGACAAAGTTATGGAGAGAGGTAGAGACCGAGAGAGAGGTCTTCCATTCCCAGGTTCACTCCCCAGATGGCCACAACATCTGGAGCTGCACCCATCTAAAGCCAGGAGACACGAGCTTCCTCCAGGTCTCCTACATGGGTGCAGGGGCCAAAGGACTTTGGCCATCTTCTACTGCTTTCCCAGACCACAGCAGAGAGCTGGATTGGAAGAGGAGCAGCCAGGACTAGAACTTGCGCCGATATGAGATGCCAGCACTTCAGGCCAGGGCTTTCACCCACTGCACCACAGTGCCAGCCCCCAAACATTAGGTCTTTACATCCTACATAGAACATCTTAAACACTCTAAAATGGGCACTTAGAACTGAGGGGCACTTATTAAACAGGCCAACAACAGCAATAAAAACTAACTGTAAAATACTAATATTTAGAATTAGACACAAGTCTTATGAAATCAGAACTCTGTTTCCTTCTGGGAAACAGAAGCTTGTGTTCCACAATAAGGTGAATTCAAGCAGGCCAATATATCTATCAATTGATACACACACACACACACACACACACAAGCATGCGTTTATGTATGTCCCCCCGTGTATAATCATATATTAAATATATATGTTTCCATTGATCAAGAGATAGACCTTTAGGAGATAATGTGATAAGCAGAGGACATTAACAAAGTTTAATGAGGTGTTGAAAATACTATAAAGATTTCAATTCCTCAGAAAGCTAAAATGTACCACCCTTTTAGTGGGGGGAAAAAAGGCTTCATTTATGGCACACTGTAGGAACTGTGGTTGGGAGCTGATAGAAAACTCCTTCTGTGCTTGCTGTAAGATCACAAAAGCATTCCTGAGTTGTACATGGCACGAAAGAAGTCAGACTCAAATCTGTATTCCCAGGGCAGTGCAATGGCCTTTGAAAATGATTTTCCATGGAGAAGAGACCAGAATCATAACTAGGATCTAAGATTGCGGATGAAAGGGTAATTACCCACTAAAGAATGTACCACACATCATTTCTGAAAAGGGGACAGACTCCTGAGAACTCTGCTCTTGATCATCTTGACCTGTTGGAAAGCACTGTATATTGAACTTGGGGAACACATGATATTGAGCTGGAAAAATCCTCTTCCTAACTTTTCCTCTTTAGAGGTTTAATGACTTGGGGGTAAGTCAATAAATTTCTAGAAGCCTCAATTTCTTCACCTCTGGAGTAAGGAGGGAAATCCCTGTCACACATCAACATTTTAAGAATCAAATTATATAATTACCTGAAAGCGCTTTGTAAGCAATAAAACATTGCATCAATTAGGTTATCATTAGTGCTTTGATTAGCTAATCTCTGTTGCTAATTATAATGCATTAAATGAACTTTGCTCTAAAGGTTTAAATACTTAGCACCTACATGACTCAATAATTCTGCATAATGGATCTCCTGTGGATTGGAGAGGCACTGGTCCTACAAATCTGAGTTTGAGTCTGCCCTTTATAGTTGGGGACCCCTTTCACTTCTTTAAAACCAGCTGTGTGTCCTTGGGCAGGCATCTCAATATCTTTGATTTCTGATTTCCTTACCAATAAAACAGGGATTATCATTTCTACATCTAAGTGTCAGAATGATTATGTTCTTGGAACTTACTAGAATTTCAGTCATGGTCACTCCTGTGCTTCTCTAAAAACCCATTTCATTCTCAACATGACTTGATGATTCAGGAAACATTTCTTAGTGATTCCTATGTGCCTGTAGGGTAAGAAATCAAGTCTGGGCTGGTGCCAGCATTTGAAAAGAGAAGGGGTCCCTGGTGACCAACTGATAATGATAAATCATCTACAGATCTGGCTTTATTACATGAAAATAATAAAGTCTAAAGGCTATCGGCTATGATGCTTATATTTATTTCTTAAATAATTGGTGAGAACTCCAGCATCTCTAGTCAAGAGATCCTCTCCAAGTGCATCATTGTTTGCTTTCACAGTCAGGTGTAACTGACTGTCTTCTTTGTCCCCAAGCAAGCTTGGCTCCAACATCATTTCTTCCTAGAGGATGTGCCTGATTTGTAGTAAGAATTTAATGTTACTGAACTAAGCTATTGTTTCTTCAAATGGCTGAATGGGTATGTTCTCTTACTTTCAGATCTGTTGTTGCTATTGATGATGAAATAATATTCACAACAATACTGTATGCAGTCAGTATGTTTTCCCATGCACTATATTAGTTGTTGATGATGATTTTCTTGTTAAATCTTCAAAACTGTTCTATATACACACTAAAATGCTGGAAGAAGAGGAAAAGGCATTTATTCAAAGTCACAGTTGATATTGTAGAGAGTGGAAGAGGGATATGGTGTTCAATTGCTAGCTTATATTAAACTATCAAGTTAGCTTTCTTCAATACTCAGTATTGGTATAGAGCTATCTCAGGTTATGATGTGATTTTGCCTTCCTTTCCAATTTTTTCTCTGATGGTTTTATTATTCAGGTAGCCACCCTATATTGTGCACTATATTTTACTCATGTCCTCCTGGTTATTCCTTGGTGTGTAGGTGTGGTTTACTTTATAAAACTCTTGTCATATTTAGAAGGCTATGCTCAAACACATTCTCTCCATTCTGGAAAAAAGATTCACCATACTCTTTCACAGAAGTGTCTTAGACAAGATTCTGAGGCCATGTCCAGAAATCTGATTGGTTTCTGATTGATTACTAATCTGAAATCTGATTAGTAGAACTATGATCAGCTACCCTTTTGCTTCTCCAGTGTTTATTTTTTATTCAGAATTTCCATCTGTTATAGGAAGAAGTTATATTCTTCATCATATGAATTTCCTTCCCAAGGTATAAATAATGGTATTGTGATTTCTCTGATTGATTTTACCCACCACTGTTAGTGGACTTTTCAATATGCCCTGAATAATTATTTCAGAACTAGACCATTTAAGTCTTTTCTGTTCCATTCTTCCTTCCATTTATTCACTGTTTGGTTTTATTCTTTTTCATTTTTATAATGATGACTAAGCATGCGGCACAGTATCTGTTACAAATTTTTATATCACAAATTTTGAATAAAATATTCTTCATGTTGTTATTACTTGAAGGTACTGTTAGATAGTATCTAAAGGTATATAGCTACACATAATTACTTAAGTGGTTGCTTAAAATATTTATCCTTAACTCATCACAGTATAATCACAGTTAATATTGTGCTATGTCATGTGAAATGCAAAAGACAATGTGGCTTTTTTTTTTTTTTTTGACAGGCAGAGTGGACAGTGAGAGAGAGAGAGACAGAGAGAAAGGTCTTCCTTTTGCCGTTGGTTCACCCTCCAATGGCCGCCGCGGCCGGCGCGCTGCGGCCGGCGCACCGCGCTGATCCGATGGCAGGAGCCAGGAGCCAGGTGCTTTTCCTGGTCTCCCATGGGGTGCAGGGCCCAAGCACCTGGGCCATCCTCCACTGCACTCCCTGGCCACAGCAGAGGGCTGGCCTGGAAGAGGGGCAACCGGGACAGAATCCGGCGCCCCGACCGGGACTAGAACCCGGTGTGCCGGCGCCGCTAGGCGGAGGATTAGCCTAGTGAGCCGCGGCGCCGGCCAACAATGTGGCTTTATGTATCTCCCATTCTTTGTATCCTGATTATCTTATACAGTTTAGCAGATCTTGTTGCTTATCAATCCTGTGATATTATGAAATTTATATTTCTTTTTTTTTGAAATTTATATTTCTTACAATAATTTGCACTGAGATATCTTACATAGGAATTAAGAGAAGAGAGCATATAGTATCTTCCACATTTCACACATACTTACTACTCCTGGTATTCATATTTCTTCCCTTGGACCCATGTTTCTATGTGGTATCATTTTCATTAGTCCAGAAAATTGTCCATTATTGTTTCTTGTCATAGAAATTTTATGATGATGAATTATTTTTATTGTGAAATGACTTTAATATTTTTGAACAATATGATTTTAAGACCTAGAAGTTTGGTTTGACATGTGTTTTCCTCCTTTAAGTAAAGCTGTGGTTTCGCTATTTTGTAGCTTCTTTTTTCTAATAAATCAATCATTCCACATCGTTGTTTGAATGTATATAATGTGATTTTATTTTTCTGATGACTTTTTTTTGTTTTGTTTTGTTTTGTTTTGACACACAGAGTGGACAGTGAGAGAGAGAGACAGAGAGAAAGGTCTTCCTTTGCCGTTGGTTCACCCTCCAATGGCCGCCACGGCCGGCACGCTGCGGCCGGCGCACCACACTGATCCGAAGCCAGGAGCCAGGTGCTTCTCCTGGTCTCCCATGGGGTTCAGGGCCCAAGTTGCACCATCCTCCACTGTACTCCCTGGCCACAGCAGAGAGCCGGCCTGGAAGAGGGGCAACCAGGACAGAATTCGGCGCCCCGACCAGGACTAGAACCCGGTGTGCTGGCACCGTAGGCAGAGGATTAGCCTGTTGAGCCGCAGCGCCGGCTCCTGATGACTTTCCATGTATCCCTTTATCTTTGATTTTCAACTCCTTGTTCTATCCATACATGATTCCTATTGTATTATCTTACTTGGTACTTGATGTATTTTATATTTTAATTTTTTTTTTTTAACAGGCAGAGTGGACAGTGAGAGAGACAGAGGAAAAGGTCTTCTTTTGCCATTGGTTCACCCCCCAATGGTTGCTGTGGCCGGCGCACTGCGCTGATCAGCCAGGTGCTTCCTCCTGGTCTCCCATGCGGGTGCAGGGCCCAAGGACTTGGGCCATCCTCCACTGCCTTCTTGGGCCACAGCAGAGAGCTGGCCTGGAAGAGGAGCAACCGGGACAGAATCCGGTGCCCCAACCGGGACTAGAATCCAGGGAGCCGGCGCCGCAGGCGGAGGATTAGAGTGAACTGCGGTGCTGGCCTATATTTTAATTTTTAAATTATTTATTTATTTATTTAAAAGTCAAAGTTACAGAGAGACAGAGGGAGAGACAGGGAGCGAGAGTGATCTTTCATCTGCTGATTCACTCCACAGATGGTAGCAACACCCAAGGCTGAGCCAGGAATTTCATACAGGTCTCTGACATGCGTTCAGGGGCCCAGACACTTGGGCCATCTTCCGCTGCCTTTAGCAGGGAGTTGGATCAGAAGTGGAACAGCTGGGACACAAGCCAGTGCCCATATGGGATGCTGGCAGCGCAAGCAGCAGCTTTATCCACTAAGTTGCAACACTGGCCCCTGGTTTAAATATTTTTTTTTTCTTAAATGTATTCATTTGAGAGAAAGAAAGAGCTTCTGTCCTCTAGTTCACTCCCCAAATGCCCACAACAGTACCAGAAGTTAGGCAGGTCTCCCATGTTGATGGCAGGGACCCAGTTAGTTGAGCCATGATCTTTTACCTGCCAGGGTCTGCATTAGCAGGAAACTGGAATCATTGATCCTAAGTATTCTGATATGAGATAGGCTAAACGCCTGTCCCACAATTTTGTTTTCTTAAGTTAAGGTCTTTCACCATATTTGGAATTTTTCAATTATTGTTCTCTCAAGACATTTTTGTGATCCCATTCTTTCTTCTAATTTTGAAACTTAAATTTAATTAAAATTCATGTATATTGATCAACCTTAAAATTGACCTTTCTCCCCACTGCCTCACATATGATGGAAACTCCTTCATGGAATTTCTGAAAATTTGGATACCATATTTTATAGCTTATATATTTCCCTCTAGTGCTTTTTAAATTTTTCCAATTTTATTCCTGGTATTCCTCATCTGTTTATTCACTGGTTCAACTTTTTCTTGAGTCATTGTACATTTTATAATAGTTGCTTTAAATTTATTATCTGTAAATATCAATCTCTATATCATCTACTTTTTCAGTTTTTATTCCCAATGATTTCCTCTTGGCTATTGATTATGCATATTTTTTCTGCACAAGTCTAGTACATTTTTGATTGGTTACTATATTTTACAGGTGACATATGCTAGAGAGGCTGTAGATCGTGACAATTTTCTCACAGCCATTTGACATGATTGGGCTCAAGCATCAAACTGCATCTCCCCTGAGGCTGGTAACAGATGAAGAATCCAGGGTTCCCTCCAACCATTAAGCCCATTCCTACAGGTGCTGGTTTTGCTGGGAAACATGGCATCTTTCATGTTTAGCCAGGGATTTGGATGGAGATTTTTAAACAGACTTTAAAGATCTTCTTCTCTGGCTCCCTCAATTCCAGGATTCCACTCCAACTTTGAAGGATCTGGAAACCTCACACTGCTTTCTTTTGCTTCATGAGATAGTAAAACTACATTTCTGCTTGAGTTCTAGCCACACAGTTCTGCAGACTGGAATGTGCACTCAGTCCCTCGAAACATGAAATTGACAGAATGCAGTTCCCTCTTTGCTCCAGCTTCCAGTCGATTTTTCTTTTTTCAGTGCATTCAGATCTGTTGTTGTTGTTGCTGTTTGGTGGGGAGGAGGGTCTTGATTTTATATTTATACTCTTAATCGAATACAAGCTACTGTACCATCAGTAAAAAAGAAATGCCTTCTTCAATTTTCATTTTTCTAACTAAATCAATTTCTAATAAAAATAATTCTGCACTGAATTCTTTATTTTCCTGTTTCTGTTTTTCTAATGCAATGATATTATGACTACACTGATGGAACTAGAAGTTCCTAAGTCAAGAATATAGAATCCTGACAGATACAAGGGATATAAAGAGAAGTAACACTGACAGTGCATTATTAATGTATTTCCCAGGTTATTGGTGTCACCACTGATTTCTGAGAATTTGGTAACTCTAGCTGGGCAGAGTAGATTCCTACCTATCCTGGGATAAACAAGTCTACTGATACAAGGATATACAAGTCTACTGATATACTTCCCTGTAAATCTTAATCTTGCTCTTTTTTAATGCTTCTGTCTTGAATTACCACCCAGGAAGAAGAATTATAAACAATCTTAACATTAGTTGAAATACTTGCACTCTCAAGGCTCTGAGAGCAAACTCATTCTTTAATGACACCACATCTTCACCTGGAGTCAGCACTCACTCTTCCTGCATCACCTGGAAGCATCCTGGAAAAAGACTTCTAAGTCAAACATCTGTATCCAATAATTTGGCATGCTTGAAGCTTAAGAAGAAGAATGTATAGAGATGCTTCCAAAATTGAATTTTAGTATTTCCTAGAAAAGCACTATATTATTTACAAATGACAAATAATCCTCCAAACTATGAGCATTCATTTTTATTTTTAACTATTGTTTCACAGGAGAATATGGGGGCAATCATTGAGTAAAAGTGCAAGAACATCATTTATTAAAGCCAGAGGACCCATATTGAAATTCTACCTCAAAAAAATGATAGCCAGGAAATCAATCCTGTTTGGGTGCTCTTTTAATCTGAGTCTTTCATTGAAACCATAAAGATTTAGATTCTTTATGGATCAGAGGGCATGCAAAGATAATAAACCCATATATCTTACTAAATAATGGCCCTAAAGCAAACAAAACAAAACATTTCTATTATTTCTCATACAAGTTATGTTTTAGATCCAATCTACTCAGAGATTAAACCCATGTTCTTCATTATTATCCTATCATTATCACAACAATCAAATGCTTAAAATAAATGTATTACTTCTGAGAGCCATCTGTCAAAGTTTTGCTGTGCACATAGCTGAGAGATAGGATTGTGAGGTCTGGTATTGCATGTACTGTGGGCTGCTTCATCTCTAGTTCATTCCTAGGGCACCACAGGCCATTTTTCAAGCAAGCAATAATCTACGTGACTAGATCTTTGATCAAAAGATTCTGTCAGACAGGATGACTATTGCAGGTAGCAGGGAATAGCTAAAATGAACACAAACAGCCATTCGCCTTGGCCCATTTAATATTTCTTAAACTCAGACAAATCATCATCATAATTTATTTCTAAATGATGTCTGTTGTCATGATATTAGGTACTACAATGGTAAGAAACATGAAGCAACAGATGCACTCAGAGAAATGCATGGAGCCAGGTGTAGTGAGGGGCACCTGAGGTGAAGTGGAAGGAGATGGGTTTGAAAAGATCATCAGAAGCCATTCCATGAAGGTCTTATGTGATAAATTTTCTAGGGAGGGAGGCCAGCATTGTGGCACAGTGGGATAAAGCCCTGGCCTGTAGTCCTGTACCACCATCCTATTTGGACGCTGGCTTGATCTGGGCTGCTCCACCTCTGATACAGCTTCCTGCTAATGAGCCTGGGAAAGCAGCACAGGATGGCCAAGTCCTTGGTCCCCTGCACCTACGTGAGATATCCAGAAGAAGCTCCTGGCTTCTGATCAGCTCAGCTCTGGCCCTTGCAGCCATTTGGGGAGTGAACCAGCAGATGGAAGACCTCGCTCTGTGTCTCTACCTTTCTGTAATTCTGTCTTTAAAATAAATTAAATAAATATTAAAAAATACTGTGGAGAGATGGCTGTTTTAGAACTTGGGCAGGAATATGGCATGGTCAGATGCGCATTTTTCAAGTTAGGCTAATGGTTTTCTCAACTTAGTACACAATAGCTCAGAGAGAGGGTCTGTTAAGTGTGTGTGTGTGTGTGTGTGTATGTGTGCAGTGCATTTTTAAATAAACTTTTATTTTGGAATACTTATAGATTTGCAATAAACACTTATAAAGACAGTATGGGGAATTTAATATATCCCTCACCCAATTTCTCTTATTGTTAACATTTTACATTGCCATAATTGTTTTGCCCAAACTAATATTACTCTATTACTATTAACTAAATTCTATATTTTAATTGGCTGCCACCAGTATTTTCATTAATGTCCTCTTTTTGTTCCAGGATTCAAAGTAGGATTAAATGGCCATGTCTCTTTGTGCTCTCCAGTCTGTTAAGTTACTCAGTTTTTCTTTGCTGCTTATGATCCTGACATTTTGGGGGATCCTAATCAGATATTTTGTAGAATATCCCTTAATTTAGATTTTTCTAATGTTTTTATCACAATGAAACCATAGTTATTCTTTTTTGTTTTAAGAAATAAAATCACTGAGGTGAAGTGCCCTTCTTGTTACAGCATTTTAGGGATGTGACATCACTAGGGGCATTCAAATTTATCAAATGGTTGAAGAGGTATTTGCTAGGTTGTTCCTCCGTAATATTACTATTTTTTTTTCCTTTTCCTAGCCAATTTATTGGAAGTTTGTTGCAAATCCATCTCACTGTCAGTAGGAGAGGGGTGAAGCTCCTTCTAAATAAGAAATATATGTATATATACACACACACACACACACACACACACATAATTTTGGAATTCTCCTGTAAGAGAACTTGATTTCTTTTCTAGGAAGTATTTTGTTGTTGTTGGCACAATAAGTGGAGTTATCACTGATATTTATTTGGCAGGATCAAAGGAAGCTGAGAGTTCTGCAGTTTGTGTGTTTATCCTGCACAATAAAGCATTGCATATCCCAAACACCAGCTTTACACAATAGCCTAGCATTCTCGATGGGATGATTTCTTTACCACCAAGGATGTAAAAATTGCTTCTTGAAGGAGGGAAAAAATCTTACTCTTGCTATATGTAAAGCACAGACATATAAACAATAAATGCATATTATACCTGAGGTATTAAACTTTCATGGGGCTGATTAACAAAAGACTATCTAAAATGTGTTCTCAGGGAGTAGATCATGAAAAAAAAGGCTGAGAAATATTGATGTAGCAGAAGGATGAATGTGTTTAAATATATCAAGGGAAGGACTGGGCAGAGAGGCAAGGGTATCAATGAGGCATTGACTTAGACTGAACTTGAGATCAAGTATACTATGGAATTAAACAAAAAAAATTTATAAAAATTTGTATGTGATTTCTGGATGACTACCTTTTTTAGTTGCTGAAAAGTCATTTATTAAGAAGACTGTAGAGAAAAATAACAAATTACATTAATATAATAACTTTTCAAATCTAGTAACATTTTGAAATGCTCTACTTAACCAAAAGAGCATTACTCATATGGTCCCATGATTTTATGTTGTAACGATGCCCTGACTTCAAAGATGTTTTCTGGATTGCTGAAGTTCTTCAGTTGGAAGATAAAGGAGTGAGTGTTATACATTCTATGTACAGGAAGCCTTGTTAAATGGCTGCTAGGTTTGGTGCATTTTTGTCTGAAAGAAAATTCTGAAGATAAGAAATAAAATACTTTTTTCCTTGGGGATGGTAGAAAAGAGCAAAAATCAAGCAGATATTTATCTCTCTTTGCTATAATCTTGCAGCAATATATGCTTAGCATAAAAAGTTTAGAAATAAAATATGAGTATAAAGAACAAAATATATACCATAGAATTTTATTACTATCTTGGTACATGGCTGTCCAATATTCTCCACCACTATAAATTATTTATTTTCTTCTTTCTTCCCAACATTTAAAGTATATATCTATTTTTCTTCAATTAAACTTTCTCTTCCTATTCATTATTCAATTTCTTTAAATTCAAATAGCCTCAACTTAATAAGACTTGCCTTCTTTTATGAGCATCTCTATCATTCTTCCTTTTCCAACTTGCTGACCTTTAGCTATGTGAATTATCTAAGGCTGCCCTTTAAGCACCATTCTTCCATGGACAAAGCACAGAGTGGTGTTAAAAAAAAAAAAAAAAACACTCACTGAGTCTTATTTAGCACAATGCAAAACTATGAATGATTATGGAAATGAGTAGTTATATTTAATGCATCTCACAGCCAGATGTGTGTATATATTATAATGACACCAAAATAGAGGTCTTAAATGAGTTCAAGGACCCCAGTCAGGATTTATGACTTCCGAGAATACTGAAATAAATGGAAAATTTTATTACCAAACTGCCGCTCTTTGAAGAATAATAGGGAGTGGGAAAGAAACAGGGAGAAATTGCTATCCTGAATTTCAAAAAAGACAATAAAGTTGCATTTTTTAAACAATGAACTGTGAACATGATATTAATATTCTGTGAAGTTGACATTTTTCTTATATTTGGATGCTTAATTTCTTTTCTTTTTTTTTTTTTTTTTTTTTTGACAGGCAGAGTGGACAGTGAGAGAGAGAGAGACAGAGAGAGAAAGGTCTTCCTTTGCCGCTGCGCGCTGATCCGATGGCAGGAGCCAGGTACTTATCCTGGTCTCCCATGGGGTGCAGGGCCCAAGCACTTGGCCCATCCTCCACTGCACTCCCTGGCCACAGCAGAGAGCTGGCCTGGAAGAGGGGCAACCGGGAGAGAATCCGGCGCCCCGACCGGGACTAGAACCTGGTGTGCCGGCGCCGCAAGGTGGAGGATTAGCCTAGTGAGCCACGGCGCCGGCCTGGATGCTTAATTTCTATTCCTGCTTCCTGAGGTTTCTATAGATTTTCTTTCTATCTTCTTGAATTTTAGGTCATATGGTTTGGTGATCAATTCAGTGCTCATCGGTGTGTCAACTCTAGACTTTGCTCCCTTCGAAATCTTGGAGTGATTTAAAGCTATCAGTGTATTTATTTCTCTAGTCCCAGTGATGTGTTGACATGTGACACAGCTGACCAAGGAAACAATTGGACCAGAATTGGTTTTAATTTTGGGAGAGAGCCCTTTGGCTAATGATCTGCAGAGTATGAAATCTGAATGTAATGGATGCCTCATGAGGCCTGCAGAAGACAACATGGTAGGAAAGAAGGTAACAAAGAGGATAGAACAGGTAACAGAGAATCCCATCCTTAGGGATGCTTTATCTGCTCAGGGCTGAAACCAAATCAACTTTTCTCAAATGCTCTAGTATGCAATTTTGAAAATACTGCATTTGACTCTTTTACTTGATACTGAGAACTTTTCTTCTCTGCTTGCTTTGACATATTTCTTTTTTGTAGTTTACCTTTTTAATTTAAAAATATCTCCCTGTGCTCAGGAATATTCTTTCTGAGTAATATTACCTAAACCCCTCCCTCCCCAGTTTCAGTGATAATCTCTGTGCTCCTGATTCACCAATATTTATTTCCAGTTCCCAAAGTGACAGATGTCTATTTTCAAGAGACTGCTGAATTTGTTTACTTGCAAACACATCTGAAAATTTTATCTTTTCTGTCTCCTATAACCTCTAGTTCAGCTAATATAATCAGCATCTACTAACCTTCTCCAAGTATGAATGTCTAAGTAGCGACGTTCATATATTATTTTCACCACCAAATCCTATCTGTCATTATCAGAGATTAATATTCTTAAGAATAGACATATTTAAGTTAATAATAGATTATAATCTTTCTTTCCTTGAATAAAAGCAAGATTTTGATCCACTTGGTCTAGGTTGGAACCCAAGAATATGTATTTTTATCAAGTTCCTCTGGTGAATCTGGCATTGGTTGTCTATGGACCATATTGTAAGAAAAATAACATTTACAGCATTAAATTATTCATCATAACATTAAATCTGTATCCTTAACATTTAGAAATATATTTAGTACATAGTAAATGATCAGCATATTGGAAAAAATGAATAGATTCTCAATTCAACAAACTCAGAAATGTCACTAATTTTTCCTCTTTCCATCATTAAATCTGCCACTATTTTAGTCCACTGAGAATTAATCTGTATTAAATTAAATAGAATTTTTGAGTGGGGTCTACACATCTGTGTTATTTAAATATTAACCCAAATTATTTTTATGAGTCAAAGAAAACACAAAGTTTAGAGAACCAGTAGATCATCCCTCATTATATTTTACTTTAATTTCAAAAATATATGCTATATTAATAGTTTCCCTTTACTACAACCCAGTCCCCTACTTTCGCAGGAGCTACCTTTACAAAACACAAACAGGCATGTGGTATTCCTTTTTGTAAATAAATATTTCTAATTTCCTAGAGGACAATATCCCTAGGTGACAATCTCTTTTATGACTAGATGTTTTTCTCTGTGATACATTTTGGAATGCCTTTCTTAAAAAATGGATAGGGCCAGTGTTGTGGTATAGCAGTTAAAGCCACTGCCTGTGAAGTTGGCATCCCATATGGGTGCTGATGTGAGTCCTGGCTACCCCACTTCTGATCCAAGTTTCTGCTAATGTGCCTGGGAAAGCAACGAAAGATGGCACAAGTGCTTCGGATCTGGCTTCTGTCTGGCCTATCTTTGGCTGTTGCAGCCATTTGGAGATTGATCCAGCAAATGGAAGATTCTCTCTCTCTCTCTCTCTCTCTCTCTGTAACTCTTTCAAATAAATAAAATAAATCCTAAAAAAAAAAAAAAAAGAAAGAAAAGCAGATAGGCAAATCAATCACATCCACCAACAAGATCCAGTGAAGCTGTGAGCCCCTCCCAACAAAGCTATTTACTTCATCCTATACATTTCTCAGAATACCTTTCTTTGAATCTCTCAGGGCATTGCTAAATTGTTTCCCATTTTTTCCCATGGCTTACCTTTTGTTTGCATATCTGAGAGCTGTATTTCTGAGTGTTAATAGACATTGGTATTAATCAAACATTTCAATCATGTTCATGAATCAAACAAGTTATTGGAAGATTCCACTGTCAGATTCTAAATGCACTGCAAAATGAGGATGTGTACAATTCTCATGGCTCACAATTGATGGTATTATCAATATTCCAGGGAATGGGTGATTGTGAGTTTCCTAAAGGAATGTGGTGGTGAGTATTTGACATAGGAGTCAAGATGCTGCTTGGGATGTTCACATCCTATGTCAGAGTATCTGGGTTCAAGTCCTGAAAATTGATTCCAGTTGCCTGTTCATGCAGACCCTGGGTGGGGGCACAGATGATGGTTTAAGTAACTGGATTCATATCACCCATGTGAGGGATTCAGGCTGAATTCCTACCTGGCTATGGTTTGACCCAGCCCTGGTCATTGTAGGTGTGGCGCTCTATATCTATTTCTTTCTGGCTGTCAAATAAACAAAATAAATTTTAAAAAGAAATGTTGCTGGCCTGTCAGAAATAAAATGTTCACTGTACAGTGTTCCCAGGATTAAAAATGCCCTTTAGAGTTATAAATGAACATTTTTGTCTTCTAGTGCCGGTCTATATCTCCAATTTCATCCTTTTTTTCCTCTGTTCTTCATAATCTGTACTCCAACCATAATGATCTGCTTACCAGCATCTAAATCAAATGAAATAGCTCTTTCCTCTCTCCTTCTGAATAACTCCTGTACTGTGTTTCTAATCCTCCACTGTCCTTGTCCCAGTATTACAGGAACACAGCAACAGAGAAACTATTGTTACCTCAGTTCTTTGTCTCACATGGAAGAAGAATTTCCAAGTGGACGGCAAAGAGATTTAAAAGTATTTATTAGAATCAAGGACCTGCAACAGAGCAGCATGGAGGGGGTACATCCAAGAGAGGAAAATCCAAAGGGGACTGGTCACAGTCAGCTTTAAGTACAATTTTGAAGGAAAAAAAAAAAAAAAAAAAAACTTGCCGATTAGATTAGATTGACAATCAGTTACCAGGCAGGGACAAGACCTTATTTACAATTCTCTACCCTGTGTGGCTTACTAAGGGTGGGGTAGATAACTTGTTTTCACAATAAGCTGTGAGCTCTGGAAGAGCTCCCTTGCTATTCTCCTGGTAAATTTGGAGATTCCAAAGGAAGGAGGGCCACCTGTTAGTGTTTGCTAAAGATAAAGTTTTGGGGAAGGAAGCAAGTATTTTACACCCCAAATTCCATTGGGATCCCCTATCTATTAACCCATCTGACTCCTCACACCAAACCTCTTGGGTACTGTTAGCACCTAGTTCAGGTTTCATTTCCTGATCTGCATCCATTTTGAATGGTCTCTCTGCTTCTGAATAACCTCTTTTGGAAGTGGGCATTTGTGGGGAATCCCACAGGAGTCTCAAAAAGAGTCACGGATCACCACTTACCTGGAAAGGAGATGAACTGTGGAAGCTCCACGTGAAACACTGAGTTAAAAAGTTACCACTAGGCCGGCGCCGCGGCTCACTAGGCTAATCCTCCGCCTAGCGGCGCCGGCACACCGGGTTCTAGTCCCGGTCGGGGCACCGGATTCTGTCCCGGTTGCCCCTCTTCCAGGCCAGCCCTCTGCTGTGGCCAGGGAGTGCAGTGGAGGATGGCCCAAGTGCTTGGGCCCTGCACCCCATGGGAGACCAGGAAAAGCACCTGGCTCCTGGCTCCTGCCATCGGATCAGCGCGGTGCGCCGGCCACAGCGCGCCGGCCGCGGCGGCCATTGGAGGGTGAACCAACGGCAAAGGAAGACCTTTCTCTCTGTCTCTCTCTCTCTCACTGTCCACTCTGCCTGTAAAAAAAAAAAAAAAAAAAAAAAAAAAAAAAAAAAAAAAAGTTACCACTAGCCACAAAGTAAAAGTAAAGTGGAGTTATAAGTCAGGAGCTGAGGCAACACCTATCGCCTGTTAGGGAGACGCTCCTAATCATACCAAGCAGACATCTCCGATCAGATAACAGTGTGCTACGGACAATACCCTCCTACCTACACTGACTGGACCATTCAAACATAAGTAAGGCGGGAACAGTATTGACTGGACTGTTCAACTCTAAGCAAGGAGGAACCAGCATTGATTGGACAAGTTGGAGGATGGCAAGCTGGAGGACTGCCAGAAAATGAGGATAAAAAGGGGAGCCCTGGCGTTGCTCTCCATCCTTTCGGGGATCATGGCCTGGTGCGTGTAAGCCACCGGGAGCGGAAGAAAGAAGAGTGGAGCTGAGATGAGCTGTCACCGAGCTGTCACTGACGAGTTCCTGACCTGTTCCTGACCCGTCCCAGCCACAGCTTCCTGAGCTGCCCTGTTCCTGTAACACTTTTGGCTTTGCCGCCAAACCAAGGGCCCGGTGTGTGTGAACCTCTGCATCTCCACACATCCGGAGCTGAAGAGATCGCCCGCTAGCTTTTGCTACGCGGCACAAGGCGACAACGGGATCAAGAGGCCAGAGGAGCTGCTGCGTTGCCACCCTGCCGCCGTGCCTGACCAGCCAAGATGGGACCTCACCACTTTACCTGGACCCCTGATCAGCCTGCTGCCAGAGCTGACCACAGAGCAGGACCAGGCCTCTCAGCAGGGGACCTCTCCAACTTCTTGCCATCTACCTGGCAACTTTAAGCCGACTGCCCACGACTTCCTGCCTGTAAGTGACTGATCTGAGATCCGTCTCTGCCTAGACATGGAGCTCTGAACCTTGAACACTGACACTCTTTTTCGTGACGGTGGTACGAGCCTTGAAAAACGCAGCTTTTACAAATAATGTTAGTCATGTGTAATATAATATAACTATGCTTCGACCCTATGTTTTGACCCCATGCAAGGTATCTGCAAATAATGCTGGAGACTTTGATGTACATATACTATTATAATTGGATAGCCCTCAAAATTACTTTAACACTGTATACTGTGATCTGTGGATTAATGAATAAGTTCAAGTGGTATGATTGATATTGATATTAATGGTATTGATTGCAGTAGTCCTCTAGTCATTAAGGAAATAGTGTTACTCTGAGAGTTAAGTATTATAGTAAGTAAGTTAAGTAGAAGATAAGTAGTTATGTTAAGCTAAGTAGTTACGTTAAGCTAAGTAGCTAAGTTAAGTAGATAAATCATGATTAAGTAGTGGTGTTAAGTTTATTGATAAGTGTATTAAATAGTATAGATTGATAAGTATATTGATACTGATAAGTGTATTGACTTCAATGAGCATGCTGATGAACAGTATGATAAAAAAAAAAAAAGCCTAGTGTATAAGCAATAAAATCTCTCATTGGAAAATCTTGTGTCCTGGTGTTTCTATCTTCTTCACGACTGACAAGTCGTACGTCACATTTGCTACTGTCAAGCTGCATGACAGTAGGCGCTCCCGACAGCATTTCACTGTTTATATGAATAATATTTACTAATGACAGACCCTGAGCCTCATCAACAGAGCTCTGTACACTATGTGTTTATCGTAGATCAATAAGTTAATGATACATTATAGAACCAAATAACAGACAAATAATAACAGTTAAGATAATTGATAATTAGTATGTTAGCATATAAACTAATACTATGCGTCTTTCCAGAAAACAAAGCAATGAAGTTTTATTACCAACCCTCTCTCCTTTCAAACACAAAAAATCTACTTTTCCCTGAGACTTCTTTTTTAAATAGTATTTTATAAAATAGGGGCATGGTTGTGGTGGAACAGGCAGGGCCACCTCCTGCAAAGCCAGCATCTCATGTGGGTGCTGGTTTGTGTCCTGGCTGCTCCAGTTCTGATCCAGCTCCCTGCTAATGGTGCGGGAAAAGCAGCAGAAGATTGCCAAAGAGTGTGGGGCCGGTGGATGTATAAGGTCCCGGGTTTCGGCACCAATGTAAGACCACCACAAAACACAACAGACACTGGAGTAAGGAAAAGGGTTTGCTGGGGAAAACCCAGCAGATTGGAGGGAAGGGGCGAAGAAGGAAAAAGAGAGAGAAGGAGAGTGTAAGAGAGTGAGAGACAGAGAGGAGAGGAGCTAGTGAGGAGAGAAGAGAGAGAGTAGAAAGGAGCTGAGAGAGAGGGAGAGAAGAGAGTGGAGAGAGGGGAATCGAGAGAGAAGCCAAGAGAAAGCAGAGAGAGCTAGAGGGAGAGAGCGAGAGAGAGAGCTAGAGAGAGAGCCACATGTTCAGGAACAGGAAACTTTTAAAACTTTGCCAGAGGGCAGGCAGGGAAGCAGGAGCAGCGAATGGCAGAAATCCAGGACCCCAGAATGGTAGCTTTGGGATCTGCAGAGAGAAGGCCTACACTTCTGGGAATGGAGAGTCCCTGCCTGTACTTCCGGGGAAGAAAAGTCTTTGTCAAGGTCCCCATGGGTGTGTAAAGGCCAACCAATGAGGGTCAGACCCACCTCAACCTTTAACCTCCATGCCCTGAATCTATAAAAGGAGCTCTCTCAACCTCTGACGCATAACTTCCCTGGCCCCCAACTCTGTTTGGACATAGGAACCTCGCCTGGGAGTGGAATCCCAATAAAAGCTTGTGAATTTATCTGCCTGGGAAGATTTGTTACACGCTGGACACCTTTCACAGAGCAGCTCAGAGATCCCCAGAGGGAGAGCAAAGTCACTGGGGGAGGCCTGGATCTGAGTCACAGCACCAGTGTAAGGCCGCCACAAAACACACCAGACACCTGAGTAAGGGCAAGGGTTTATTGGAGAAAACCCAGCAGGCTGGAGGGAAGGGGCGAAGAAGGAAAAAGAGAAAGGAGAGTGTAAGAGAGTGAGAGACAGAGAGGAGAGGAGCTAGTGAGAAGAGAGAGCAGAGAGGAGCCGAGAGAGAAGGAGAGGAGAGAGGGGAATGAGAGAGAAGCAAAAAGAGAGCAGAGAGACAGAGAGAGAGAGAGAGCGAGCGAGCTGGAGAGAGAGCCAAGTGTTCAGGAACAGGAAACTTTTAAAACTTTGCCAGAGAGGGACAGGGAAGCAGGAGCAGCGAATGGCATTAGGATGGGGGTGGAGCTTGACACCGGTGGTTGGGCCATGTGGCCACCTGGCTTCCAGCAATGGCGGAATAGAGCCTAGGATGGTGTCAGGGTGTAGATCATGCCATAGATAAAATTGCGCCATTTTCCTAACAGGATGGAAGATCTCTCCCTGCACCCCCACCCCCGTAACTCTGCCTTTCAAGTAAATAAATACATCTTTTAAAAATAGCTCCTGGATCTAGGAAGTTTGCTGATCTGCAAAACTGAAAGAGAATATTATACTGTTATACCCAACTTAATGTACCTTAGAGTATCCTTGGCCTAACTTATCTTTATCTTTTGTGTTCTTCTAGCTAAGAAAAGATGATTGTTTTATTCATTTTTGAATGATTGATGGCAAGACTTGGTTGCTGTTTATGCAAAAGTGTTACTCAGGCTTTAATTTAGACAATAAGCTATGCCTCAGAGAGGAACGAAGTGGGACCCTTAAAAATCATGATGCATTTAGAAAAGAGTAATTGTAATCCAAGACATTTGCATCTGGCTTACAAGAACCATGTACTGTAAAGTCTACTTTTACATGGGAGATGCATGAAATTCATCTGTAATAGAATCTCATAAGTTTTGAAAAATGTTATCCTCATTTCCGTGTTCAATTTGTACATTAAGACAAGAGATAAATTCGATAAATAGTTGACATCACTGAATCTTGTACAAATAGTGGGAAAAAAACAATATGTAAAAATGTCAGGATTCTGGCCTCTCTCTCACTCTTCTTTTTTCTACCACTACCCTCAGTGGCATTTGAGATATTTCTATTTAAATGGTAGAATGGCTGGGAGGGGGCTGGTGCAATGCCACTAGAATCCTGCCTCGGAGCATCCCTGGTAATGCAGGAACACTGGCTGGATGCTGCAAATCTCTTCCCCCACCCCTTCTTTTTCTGTCACTTTGCCTTTTTTTTTTTTTTTTTTTTTTTGGACAGGCAGAGTGGACAGTGAGAGAGAGAGACAGAGAGAAAGGTCTTCCTTTGCCGTTGGTTCACCTTCCAATGGCCGCCGCGGCCAGCACGCTGCAGCCGGCGCATCGTGCTGATCCGAAGCCAGGAGCCAGGTGCTTTTCCTGGTCTCCCATGCGGGTGCAGGGCCCAAGTACTTGGACCATCCTCCACTGCACTCCCTGGCCATAGCAGAGAGCTGGCCTGGAAGAGGGGCAACGGGGACAGAATCCGGCACCCCGACCGGGACTAGAACCCGGTGTGCAGGCGCCGCAAGGTGGAGGATTAGCCTGTTAAGCCACGGGTGCTGGCGGCATTTTGCCTTTCAAACAAATAAAGAGGGATCTAAAAAAAAGTAGGATGGAAGTCTTAGGTAGACTGAAAAATAATTTGAGTCTTTTTCCCATTTCTTGCATTGAAAAGTAGTTTCCTGGCTTCTATTTTTAACCAAATTTATATTGGGGACAAAAGGCAATGATATGTACAGTATCAAGAAGTAGGGGTGCACCATATGTTTTGGAACAGATGAATATTTTAGTATGTCTAAAACTGTACTGCCTACATATGGCTGTTTAAATTAATTAAATTAAAATAAAATTTAAAAATTCACTTTGCTACTCATGCTAGTACTTTAAGTGCTCATTGTATACATATGGTTACTGACTACCTTTTTCTATCGAATGTAAGGCATAGATTTTTAAATCTAATCTATTTTGATAAATTAAAACTGAACTATTGCTTCCCTTCTTCATTCACACGGAGTCACACTTCTTTGTTCTCTACTTTCATGAATCTCTTTCCTTTCTTCCAAATTCTCACCACAATTTATACATTCATTATCAGTAACCAAACCTTCACTGCTTTAGGCACCATTAGAGAAAGTACCATCACAGCAAAATATTCATTAAATAGGTTCCAATGAATGAATAGATGGGATGGTAGGGTAGATTAAAAAGTCAGCAAAATATCACACTGGATGTGCAAGCTATAGAAGAACTTAAGCCAGGATGAGATAGCACAATTTTATTTTTAAGTGAAGCTGTATAAACCCCAATCAAATGGCTTGTTGCCCTGCCTACAAACCCAACCGGGGTGGCATGTTCTTTCTAGAATCATGCCATTTTAGCATCTTGCTTGTTCATTTTCTGGAGACAGATTTGTGTGTGCATGTCCTTACCTCTTTCCTCCTCTCTGTAGACACAGTTTCTTCAATAGTATTTGAAAAAAAATTGATGTGAAATCTTGTTAAGAATTCATACCGAGATTAGAGAAGACACTTCAAAAGAGACATTTGACGATGCTTATCTAATATGCCCTAAAGATAATCTTATAAACTTCCCACCTAGGAATGAAACTACACTTATTATATTCCTTAATAAAGCAATAATTTTCCTTTTGTCCCAATGACAGAATGTTCTTTGTTTTTAACTTTCAGATATGACATGAATTATCTGAATTTATGAAGTTACAAAGTTGCAAGTAACTCCTCAAAACACTTTATTTCTATCTCACAAGGAAAAGAAGAAGAAGAAAGAAAACCTCCAGCTTGAACAGACTATTTCCCAGTTGGTAAGCAGTACAACTGTCATTTGTCTTTATTTGATGAGATAAGATGGATGGGAAAGTACTTACCTGCTAATTGAAAAATATTAATGCTGAAAAATTCATTTGTCCAAAGCTTATGACAAATATGTTACCCACTATAAATGAAATAGAATCAGAGCTAACCATCCTTTTCTACTAATAATTTCACTTAACAGAAACATTCTTTAGCAATTACTCTGAAGCCAAGGCAATGGGTCTATCAAATAGCATGGTTCTAGAGTGATCAAAAAGGCTTGTGTAAGACATTTTTTCATAAACCTCTGTTTTTCTCGTAACGTTTGCATTCCTCAGTTTCTCTCATGTTAAACAGCATGGCAAGCAAATGACATCACACTATTCAGGGCTGAGTAGTAAGTAATCAGCGTGCTGTGAGACAGATGACATTTTACTAAGGACATTAAATGCACATTTCTCTTGGAATTCATCGTGTACAATATGATTAAGATAGCTGAGGGGATAAATGCTGGCAAAATGTTGTTCTCGTGAGATATTAAGGAAGAAAAGGTTATCATTTTTCTTTCTGGTGACTATGTAGCTATCACATAGACTTTTCTACCTTTTTGTCATCTTTTTGGTGTATTATAGAATAAAACACTTGAAAATGAATGAGTTACAAATTAGACATGTGTTTTGTACCCTTCTCAGTATTAAGTGCTTATGAGGAATCTGATCCTATAAGAAACAGTCTGCATAATGAGGAAGAATTTCTTTGTTCTGTAAATTAGTAGATGAATTTCAGTTATGATGAGCCTGAAAAAATAATGATTAATTGTAACCACATTTTCATTTGCTGAAGAAAATTGTGACCCTATGCCTTTGAACCTAAGTCTTTTTTTCTCAATATAGGCTCATAATAAGGCATTGTTTTCTTTTAATTTGAAGTTAATGCATGAAAATCACAAAGCTAAAATGGACATGAAGCTACTTTTGCTTTTAAATATATCATCATTTGGGAGTTCTGTTAATTCTGGAAAATAGAGATTATTTAAGTGAGAAATATAATAGACAAAGGTAAAAACGTATGTTCAAGATTGGATTAAAAAAACAGGAAGATTGGGGCCAGTGTTGAGGCTTAGTGGGTTAAGCTGTCACATCCTATATGAGTCTGGATTCTAGTCCCTGCTGCTCCATTTCTGATTCAGCTCCCTGCTGTTGTACCTGGAAAAGCAGGGGAAGGTGGCCCAACTGCTTGGGCCCCTGCTACCTATGTGGGAGACTTGGGTGGAGTTCCAGGATTCTGGCTTTGGCCTGGTCCAGTCCCAGCCATTGGGGCCATTTAAGGAGAGAACTACCTGATGGAAGATCTCTCTCTCACTCTGATTCTCTCTCTCTATCTGTCTCTTTCTTTCCCTCCCTCTCTGTAACTCTGCTTTTCAAATCAATAAACATCTTTAAAAAAAAAAAAAAAGCACAGGAAGATTTAGAAGGATTTGGATGCGTTTTTAGTTTTCCCTTTTGATTTAGATAAGTTATAAAAGTGCTACTTTGATATTGTCATTGAATATGTGTGTTGATTAAGTAAGAGAAACTCTCTGGCATTATGGGTATGATGAAGAACAGGATATACTGCGTGGTCTTCCCTCTGTGACAAACATATAAACAAAATGCTTAAAAACCACTGTGTAGGATAACAGTGATTCAGGACTCCCTGAAAGACTCAGATGAGGGTATGATTAAATACATCTGGGGCCAGTGCCACGGCTCAACAGGCTAATCCTCCGCCTAGCGGTGCCAGGACACTGGGTTCTAGTCCTGGTCGGGGCACTGGATTCTGTCCCGGTTGGGGCACTGGATTCTGTCCCGGTTGGGGCACCGGATTCTGTCCCGGTTGCCCCTCTTCCAGGCCAGCTCTCTGCTGTGGCCAGGGAGTGCAGTGGAGGATGGCCCAAGTGCTTGGGCCCTGCACCCCATGGGAGACCAGGAGAAGCATCTGGCTCCTGCCTTCGGATAGGCTCGGTGTGCCAGCCGGCTGCGGCCGCGGCGGCCGTTGGAGGGTGAACCAAAGGCAAAGGAAGACCTTTCTCTCTGTCTCTCTCTCTCTCACTGTCCACTCTGCCTGTCAAAAAAAAAAAAAAAAAATACATCTGGGATGCACTTGATTGTTCCTAAAGGAGATATAGAAATCTCCTGTTATCTGCAGAGGACACTTTCCAAGACCTCCAGTGGATGCCCAAAATTGCAGATAGCCCTGAACTCTATCTGTACTAGATATATTATGTTTACACCAGTACATGCCAATGATAAAGTTTAATTTGCTGTTTTGGGATAGTGAGGGATTAATAAAAAATGAATAATTATAAAATAAAAGAAAGTTAACAATGTACTGTGATAGCATTATGTGAATAGGCCTTCTCTGTTTCTGTCTCTGTGTCTTTGAATACCTTAATTCCTCATTGCACTATATTTGTATTTTCAGGCCCTAGTCAGTCACAGGTAACTGAAACCTTTGAAAGTAAAACTGTGGGTAAGGAGATAACTGCTATAATCAAATCAGAATTATTAGTATTGAAGGAAGGATTGATATACTGCTTTTATATGCTAATAGGTTATGACACTGAGTGCTTTTCTTTGTTTCATTTAATTAGAACAAAAAATACATATGTTTCTAGATACAACCTTAGCCTAGTGAGCATTCAAATGCCATCATGTGATGTGTCCAAAATAGTCTGCAGGCTTTTGTGTTCAGTAAAATAAATGCTAAAACACACACAAAAAAGGGTCTTTTTTTTGTATTGTAAATAATGAGTCACTTATCATGTAGGGAAGGTTCAATGCAGAATCCCTTAGCTTTCATCAGTGGCAAATCTACAGGATAATGTAACCAAAAAGTCATAAAGTTGAATTGTTTGGCTATTAGCACAAACTGTAGCTATAATCTACCTATAAAGACCATTTAATTAATTCAGTCAACAGCTGCCTTAAAAACAGTGAAAATTAAGCCAAGTTTGACCAAGAACTTGTAACGTCATTCAGTTAGTAAACTATTGAAAACCAATGGGGAAAAAAGCACTTTCTGTGTACTTGTTTTTAAATATTCATGCTATTGAACCATTCCCACTCAATGCATAAATGACAACATAATATTCAACTGTAACAGTTGGTAGAAGCCATTTTAAGTAGCAGTTTAACAAACAGAGATGAATTTTAATTTATAATGCCAGTTGAGCTGTAATAAAAACTAGTATTCCAGCTGTGAAAAAAAAATATCACACAGCTTGGTTTAAAGTTATTTACAGTTTTTTTTTTCACTTTACAGTACAATGAAACCATCTTGTTTCTATCCACACCAGAAGTTTGTTAAATCCCAAAATATGTTTTAGGAATGAGAAAAGGCATGCCTCTTCAGGGAAATAAAAAATATCTTTGTTGTATTAGATTACAGTGTTCAATTCAGTGAGTAACTTTGTACTATTTCAGAAATTGTGAAGGTGACTTTAGAACAAATGGAAAATCTGTGTTGTTATTTTTGAAATTAATGTAAACGGATATTTTCAAACATTTGGGTTCGCAAAAATGTATCAATCAATGCTTACTTCCTGGGTTGATATTTTGTTAATAAAATATCAACATGGCATTTTTTTAAAGATTTATTTATTTATTTCTATGAAAGGCAGGGTTATGAGAGGCAGAGGCAGAGAGAGAGAGAGAGAGGTCTTCTATCCACTGGTTCACTCCACAAGTGGCCACAATGGCCGGAGTTGTGCCGATCTGAAGCCAGGTGACTGGAGCTTCTTCCAGGTTTCCCACATGCTTGCAGGGACCTAAGGACTTGGGCCACCTTCTACTGCTTTCCCAGGCCATAGCAGAGAGCTTAATTGGAAGTGAAGCAGCCGGGATTTGAACCGGTGCCCATATGGGATGCTGGCACTGCGGGCAGTGGCTTTACCTACTACACCACAGTGCCAGCCCCATTATTTGCATTCTTGATTGTAACTAGTAAATAATTCCAATCTAGAAAATTCTGTAGACCTAATACCATAGTCCCAAATGGATAGTGAGTAGGTTTCCAACCTACCATTGTATTTTACTTTGATTTTAAAATTTATTCTGCCACTTGAAAAATCACAAGATTGTAAAAGCGATGCTGGGAATAAAATATATAACATGAAAAACCAGGAGGAGGAGCCCTTCCCTGCCTGATGAGGATGATGGGTTTTCAGGAGAGATGCTTCATGAGGAATGGAAAACTGTGAGACATGGCTGCTAAATGAAGGACCCCATGTTTTATAAGGACAAGGCTTCCATTGGCCTGCTGGTAGAGCTCCAGAAAGGAGAGATGAAGTGGGATGGGGCTTGGGTAAAAAGCAAGAGAGAGATAGAGACAGAGACAGAGCTAAGTGTGTATGCTGGTCAGAATAAGGGAGGCTGGCAGGTTAAGGAAATGGAATATTTAGGTGGTTTTGCTTTGTGTGTCATGTGTACTATCACCTCCCTGCTACACAATTTTATATTAATAAACATTACTTTTGAAATTGGTTATGTGGACTTTGGAAATGAAAATATTCTGAAGCTTGTTTTAGGGAAGATACAATGGAGAGCTGGGATCAGCCAAGTTATTAAATTTCTATTTATCTTTGTGTTATTGCAAAGATGTAAACATTTACCATTTTTATGTAGAAGAATATATATAAACTTGATGATGATTTAGTCAAATACCATCAAACCTCCCTTTACCATGGTGTGTTCAATGATCAAAGTAAAGAACAACGAGTTTTATTTTCCTTTGATATTGACCTCTTACACAAAAAGATTTTCTCTAAACAGTTTTTGCTTTTGCTTTATATTACTATTATTGTTATCATGATTTTAATAAAGGGGCTTAGGACCATGAACCCCACTCAGATTTCCAGACATGACTAACTGGGTTTTACTTGGCTTGAAAATCCGACATTGTAATGGGTGCCACTCTTGCTGCACTTCAGATCGCTTAATTTCTCCAAATAGTGTCAGGGACAAGTCTCTGGGGAGAGCACAGCCATGCAAGGAAAGCTGTAACGTCCTGTAATGAAACCTAATGAAAAATCTCTGGGCTAGATTAGATGGTGATCCGATGTGAGGCCAAGCAAAAGAGAACACTTAAGAGAAGGCTGTGGAGTTGAAATTACACTCTGTAGAACAGACAGGCCATGAGAGGAACTGAGGGCAGAATACCAAAGCACCAGCAACGCTATCTACATTATTTTTAAACCTCCCTGGAGACCGACTGTGAAAGCAGACTGCTTCTAGAGGCATATCTGCGAGAGCTGCAATAGATCTGTTTTCTGCGTCCCATGTCAGGTTGTGTGGTCTGACAAGTGCGAGGGTATTTGTACAGACGATGGCTCTGAGTATCTGAAGCAGGAACTGTCATGTAACGATGCGTTACCCTACAGTTCCTGGAGATCAAAAGGTTATCTCGGGAAGGAATGAGTTGTGAAACAAAAGGTGTGGGGAGAGAGAGATGCAGGTACAGAGGGAAGATAAAGGGAGATTTTAGGTATCTGGAACTCTCACATGTTCCATATTCTCATGAAACTGAACTAGACAAGAAACGAGTCAGATCAACTTACAGTGCAAAGCATTCAGCCTAACTAAATGTGTCTTTCAGACACTTAGGGCAACTCTTTTCCAGTATCAAAATAATGTAGAAAAAATAATCATCAGCGTATTGGTTGGTGAATGAATGATAAAGGTAAAGAAACATAGTGGTAATTGAATGATTTTCTTTCATTTAATCAGAATTTATTCCATAATATGAACACGTGAGTGTGGTAGGCATTGTTGGGTTACCCAAGGATTGGCCATCTCTCTGCATTCCATTATATGCACAGTCTTTCTTTGAGATCACTCACACACTACTAAGATAAGTGAAAAATAAGTATGCAGCAAGAAGGCAAATTTGGTTTCTGCTTCCAACTCCTCTCTCCCTGGGTGACTTTGGGCAAGCCACTGAACTTCTCTTTACCTATGCAACAAGTGCTCGGGCCATCATCTGCTGCCCGTCAGGTGCATTAGTCGGGAGTTGGATCACAGGTTCTCCAGTATGGGATTTGGTCGTCCCAAATGGTAACTCAATCTGCTGTGCCACAAGACCTGCTCTCCATAACACATATTTTCATATAGGTTTGAATCAAGAAAGAAATTAAGGGTTGTAATAAAGTACTATTGAGGCCAGTTTATAAGAAGAAAAAGCATGCTTTACAATAAGCAGTGCTTTCTGAAAAGCAAATAAAACAACAATTAAATGTATGTGATTTTTTTTCAGTGTCTGGGTGTATACACTCCTGAATCAGATAGCTGGCTGCTATGGTTTGAATATTTGTACCCCTGAATTCAAGAGTTTGGTCCTGAATTCCTTTTTTTTTTTTTTAAACATTTATTTATTTGAAAGAATTATAGGGAGAAAGGGAGAGAAAGAGAAAGAAAGAGAACAGAAAGAGAGAGATATATCAAATTGCTGCAACAGCTAGGTCTGGCCAGGCTGAAGCCAGGAGCCAAGAGTTTCATCCAGGTCTCCCATATAGGTTCAGGGGCCCAAGTACTTTTCTACACTGCCTTCCCAGGCTATTAGCAGGAAGCTGGATCAGAAATGGAGCAGTTGGGACTTGAACTGGTGCCACAAAGGATGCCAGCATCATGGGTAGCAGCTTAATCCCCTGTGCTACAACATGGACCCCTTGTCCTGAAGTCTTATGTTAATACTTAATCTAATGATGCCATTGAGAGGTAGGGCCTTTGGGAAGGGATTAGATTGGATTGGGTCATTTTGATGGGGTACTCATAATTGAATCCTGGAGGAGAGAGAGATAGAGAGACTGTCTTTTAAAAGGTAGATACCATTAACAGAGGCTGATCAAACAGGGCCCACCTGATCTGGATGTCAATCTCCAAAACTGAGAGCCAAAATAAATCTCTTTTCTTCATCAAATTCGGCTTCCTCAGGTGTTTTGTTATAATGATGAAAAAATGACTAATATGTAGATTTGAGTCCTGGTTCCACCTCTCCTTCTGTAAAATGGGATAATAACAATACCCACCTCATCAATCTGTGGAGATAATACATATTAGATGTGTAGGGCTGTGCCTGACACATACTGTACAGTCATATCTAACTAACACTGCTTGGTATTACTCTTAGGACAGCTTGAGTTATTTCTTGCTTGGCAGCTTCCTCAGGAAATCTCTTGCCTTCACATTAGTTCAGACTTCCCTATGAAATACTTTCCCAACTACTATGGTTATCCATTGCTATGTTCAGTGCAATTCAAAAACTTCAACAAATTGTGTAAATATTAATTTAATGATTGCTTCTCTTGTGGTCCAGGAAGCTCCCTGAGGGCAGGTCTCATGTCCTCGATCATCAGCAACATTTCTCCAGTGCTTACACAGCCTCTAGGACTTGGCAGGAACTCAGATATGCACTTAATATTGGGCTAAATGGAAAGAAAAAGCTCAACAGCTGTCTCCTAGGGCTATTTTTTAATATATGTAGTCTTGCTTTAATTTTTCCTCTTCATCACAAGCATTTTCCTACTCAAAATATGCGTAACACAGCACACTAGGCAGCACAGAATATTTCATTAGCAGACTGAGGAGGAGAAAAGAGGCTATTTACATGTAAATGTATGCTTAACTCAGCCCCTGATGGAGAATACCCAAAGGGTACCACCAGCTTCCTCAGATAGTAATTGGAAGCCTAATTCAGACAGGTTAATTGCAGGATAGTGGCGATGAGTGCTGGCCTGTGCAAAATAGCAGAGGAGGGACTGACAACTGCCTTCAGAGGTTCTAGAACAAAACACTGCTGTGAGTCTGCCTCCCCTGGCTTTAGCATGTCACTGGTCAAGGGTAACTTGTAAGAAATGGAAACATTCCTCCAGATATAAAAATAAACCTTTTTCCAGCTCACTTCGCTATTTCACTAAGAACAACTTAGGCTATATCACTGGTCCTAATTGACACTTTTGAAATTCGTGAGTACTTCTGGCTTTTTTCCTCTGTAGGCTGTGCCTTGATCCACATGCAGGGTAACCTGGCTTCAACTACCTACAGCGACACTTACTAAAAGTGTAATTCAGGGCACACTTCCTACCTTTTCAAAACTTCCATTTGTACTTTTGCAAGTCAGGGGTAAAAATATCACCTGACTCACAGTGTTGAAATATCAGAGAAAATGATCAACATGTAGCAAATAGCCTAATGTTTGTCATTTATTAAGTATTCAGAAAACCTTAACTATCTCCTTCAGCTATTTTTGTTCACTTGTTTTGTTTTAATAAACACAAAGGTTATCTTCCTGACTGCTCACATATCTCATATTCACTGTGGCTGGCCTAGAAAATTTCACAAGCCATAGCGAACCTGGAAGCTGGCCTGGCATGACTAAAAGGCAGCATCATATTCATCAGTTCATTAAACTCATGTTAGTTTTCTGTCTGCTAATTTACAAATACTTTGTCTTTAAAAAAAAATTTGTTTTCTTACTTGTTTGAAAGGCAGAGAGATGGAGACAGAGACAAATTAGAGAGAGCTTCCATCTAGTGGTTCATTCCCAAATGCCTACAACCAACTAGACCAGGCCCAAGCCGAGAGCCTAGAACTTAATCCCATGTACCTGGCAGGGACCTAAACACGTGCTGCTTTCCAGGGTACACATTAACAGGAAGCTGTAGTTGTAAGCAGAATTGGAACCAAGCACTCCAGTATGGGATATGGTGTCTCAAGTTCTGTGCCAAATGTGTGCTCCAAAGACTTCGCCTTCTAAACAACTTTGGCTGTTGTTTTCCTTTGTTTTATCTTTGCTATTGGCACCGTGATAATTAACCAGATCATAACCAGGATTTTGTAGTTGATTTTAATTTATTAAGAAAGAAAAAGAATTGAAAGGATGTAGCCCTACAAATAAAATTTATATTTGAGAGAATTCTATAGTGGAGAAGGAAAACAAAGACTTTGAATTTAAGAAAGGGAGTTGGTCTATTAAATATTTTTCCTTAAAAGGCTCTATTTAAGTTAAAACTGATATTAGAGCCCACTTTTTTTTTTTTTTTTTTTGACAGGCAGAGTTAGGCAGTGTGAGAGAGAGAGAGACAGAGAGAAAGGTCTTCCTTTTCCATTGGTTCACCCCCCAAATGGCCAGTACGGCTGGCGCACTGTGGCCAGCACGCTGCACAGATCTGAAGCCAGGAGTCAGGTGCTTCCTCCTGGTCTCTCATGCCAGTGCAGGGCCCAAGCACTTGGGCCATCCTCCACTGCCTTCCCAGGCCACAGCAGAGAGCTGGACTGGAAGAGGAGCAACTGGGACAGAATCCAGCACCCCAACTGGGTGCCGGTGCCACAGGCGGAGGATTAGCCTAAGGAGCCACGGCGCCGGCTAGAGCCCACTTCTCATTAACATCGAAATATGATACTTAATAAATTCACCCCTTTTTCCCTTCCCCATCCCATCACCAATCTCATTAAGACTCTAACTGTTGCTCTGTGAGACTAGAGGGTGAAACACAACAGTGGTTTTGTCAAGTTAGAAAGTTCAGTTATACATCTTCACACATTTTAATTTGGAGGAGTTGGCCTTTGGAACTGAGATTTCACCAGAAGTCCATCCACACAGTAAGAGAGGCAGTGATATTTCTTTTTTCTTTTCTTTTCTTTTCTTTTTTTTTTTGACAGGCATAGTGGACAGTGAGAGAGACAGAGAGAGAGAGAGACAGAGAGAGAGAGAGAGAGAAAGGTCTTTCTTTTCCATTGGTTCACCCTCCAATGGCCGTTGCAGCTCCAGCACGCTGCACAGATCCAAAGCCAGGATCCAGGTGCTTCTCTTGGTCTCCCATGCGGGTGCAGGGCCCAAGGACCTGGGCCATCCTCCACTACACTCCTGGGTCATAGCAGAGAGCTGAACTGGAAGAGGGGCAACCAGGACAGAATCCAGTGCCCCACCTGGGACTAGAACCTGGTGTGCCGGTGCCACAGGCAGAGGATTAGCCTATTGAGCCACAGCACTGGCCTGGCAGTGGTATTTCTATTTTCCAGGTAACACATCAAGGAACCATTGGAGGTTCTGTGTTTAAAAGTGTACCGGTAGGATTCAAACTCAGATGTTTCTGACTTAAAACTGCATGAGTCATTTAAAATCAAATAGGTCTTTTTACTTTTTATCAAGAAAAGGAAAGAAAAATTGTATTTTTGTGGTATGTTAACATGTGACAAGTTTCTGCCGGTCTGTATACTTAAGTGGTTTTGTAGCTAGACTTGCAGACTGCTTACTCCTAATATGCTTTTAGATTTTCCAGTGAGTTAAGCTGCTTCCAGGGACATCAACATCCCATATGAAAGCCAGTTTGAATCCACTTCTTATCCATCTCTCTGCTATTGCTTCTAAGAAAGCAGTAGAAGGGGACCTGAATGCCTGAACCCTTGCATCCTTATGGAAGACCAGCTGGATTTCCAGGTTCCTGGCTTCCGCCTAGAGAAGCCTCTGCCATTTTGGCCATTTGGAAAATGAACCAGCAGATGGAAGATCCCTCTCTCTTTAACTCATTCAAATAAATGAAATAAAATATTTTTTAAAAAAAGATTCTCTGAGGAAAGGGCTAAGTATATTTAATAGCAACAAAGATAGTTTTGAGATTCCAGAAGGAATATTGTGTACATCATATAATAGGTTATGGAGAATATAGTCATCTATCAATTATTTGTCACAAAAACTAAATCAGGCTAGCAGCTCCAGCCTTATTGAAGTCCATATATTTCAGCTGAATAAAAATTTAGGAATTTTTTTCTATTAAAATTTCTTATTTTCAACATTACCTAATCCTAACAGTTATATGAAGCCATCATTTCATATTAAGTAAACTCATTTCCATTCTTTCTGAGAAAAAAATAATGAAAACCTCAGCTGCCTTAATGCTAACGGCTTATCTAGCATATTTAGAATAAACACAAAATTGTTATGATATTCTTTTTGTAATTTTATGGCAATATAATAAGGATTAGTATATGAACACTAGACTATAATAAAGAGGGGAATTAAAATCAGTCTCATATTTGCAGCAGATAAACCTTTGAAAATAGGTTAAAATTCTCCCTTAAATATCACAGTAATTGGAAAGTGTGAATATTTTTCCCCTTGAAGGAAAGCCCACTGTCAGCATGTTACAGAAGGTAACTGTTACACTCAGGAATAGGGAAATTCAAGATATCAAAGTTAAGGAATGGCAAAGGAACTCATATTCTTTAGGTTATAATTTTTTTAAAAGATTTTTTTTTATTTACTTGAAGGTCATAGTTACACACAGACAGGAGAGGTAGCAAGAGAGAGAAGTCTTCCATCCACTGGTTCACTCCCCAGATGACCACAATGGCCAGAGCTGTGCCGATCTGAAGCCAGGAGCCAGGAGCTTCTTTCAGGTCTTCCATGTGAGTGCAGGGCCCAAGGACTTGGGCCATCTTCTACTGCTTTCCCAGGCCATAACAGAGAGCTGGATTGGAAGTAGAGTAGCCAGGACCAGAACTGGTGCCCATATGGGATGCTGGCGCTTCAGGCCAGGGCGTTAGCCTGCTGAGCCACAGCACCAGCCCCATAATTTTTGTTTTTAAAAATTACCACCTGCAGTCTCCTAAAAAGACCTCTCACCTCCCAGGTAGAACATGAAGAGATGCAACGCTGAGGACCTTCTGGTGTTCACTGTCTTGCATGACCTCTCACCATGTTTAATTCAGAACCTCAGACCCTGCTTTTGTGTTCATCAAATTTGCTAATTCTATATATCTCTCTTGGTGTTTCATCTCAGTCCTCTAAAATATTGTTTCTTACTCTCCTTTAATCTGGGGTGGCTATACTCTGAACATAGGCTCTCAATCCCAATCCACACTCCATCTCCAGTAGCATGACCAACAGTTCTGGTTTTCCTGAGATTGTTTCAATGTTAGTGCTAAAAGTCTTGTGTCCAGGAAAATCTCTCATACCTGGGCAAGCTGCCATACTCAGTCCCTCTGACCACATCATGGAATCCCACAGCCATGGCACAGGGCAAAGGGGCAGTAATAAGGCCTGAGCACTATCTCTCAAACCAAAATGTATTGTAAGAGGTAATATTTACTCTTCAGTACATTGTTCCACATTGTTATCATTGGTCAATTAAATGATTATGATAAACTATAGTGTTCTTATTTTTAAAACTTTTTTTAATAAAAAAATTATTTATTTATTTGAAAGGCAGGATTACAGAGAAAGGGGAGACACACAGATCTTTCACCTGCTGGTTCATTACCCAGATGGCAGCAAGAATCAAGTCTGGGCCGGGGTCTGGAACACCATCTGAGTCTCCCAGGTACTTGGGCCATCTTCTGCTTCTTTCCCAGGCGTGGTAGCAGAGAGCTGGATTGGATGTGGAGCAGTCAGGACGTGAACCTGCACCCATACGGGATGCCGACATTGCAGGTGGCTTGACCTGCTGTGTTACAATGCCATCCCCAACCACTCTTGTGGTTTAAATTATGTTTTTATCAGTCATTTAAATTTGTAAAAACAAGAAGACATGGTTATCATTTTCCAATTAAACAAAAATGTTGAGAAAAAATGGTTTTCTTACCTTCATGTATGAGATTTGTCAAATAATATGAAAATCTAAAGAAATACAGGCTCTGGACAAATCAACAAATAAATCAACAACAGCAAAAATATCATTCGGCTAGTGTTGTGGCGTTGTGGACTAAGTTGCGGTTTGCAACTCTATTTATCCGAAATCAAAGTTCCGGTTTGAGTCCTGGTTTGTCTTCTTGCAGTTCAGCCTCCTGCCAATGTACCTTGGAAGGCAGCAGGTGATGGCTCAAGTACTAGGGTCCCCATTCCCCAGTTTGGGAGACCTGGATGGGGTACCTGGCTTTGGTCTGAGTGAGATCTGGCTGTTGCTGCCAGTAAAGGAATAAATCAGTATATGGAAGATTCTTTCTCTCTGCTTCTCCTTTTTTCTCTTTGTCACTCTTCCTTTCAAGTAAATAAATACATTTTAAAGTAAATAAATTTACATTTTAAAGTAAGGTAAATACATTTTTAAAAAATACTATAACCTGGAGAATAGGACAGTCTGATGGTCACAGGTAGAAATGAAAAGGTTTTTTTTTGTTTTTTTTTTTTTTTTTTTACAAATAATTACTCTGAATTTTAACTATGTTTTTTTCTTTGTTTTGCAAGATTTATCATGGGGAATCATTCTTATTAAATGTTTTGGGAACAGTAGTACGGCTTTATTTGGTGCAAAAGGGACACATAACTATACATTTGGCATCTGGGAACAAAACTTGTTATTTGCAAAGAACCATATAGACAACCATTTATTTGAAGTTAACATCCATGGGCTACTCCTCTCAGTTTCTTCTTACTGTATGTTGAATGCTTTACTTAGTGTAGGGTTAAACTTACGATCATTAAATAAACTGAAAATAGATCTTTGTAAAAATTAAGAGTGGGAATAGGAGAGGGAGGAGGAAGAAGGGTTGGAGTATGGGTGGGAAGGAGGTTAGGGTGGGAACTATCACTATGTTCCTAGATCTGTATATATGAAGCACATGAAACTTGTATAACTTAAATAAAATTTTTAAAAAATGCAGGGGTCAGCGCTGTGATTAAAGCTGCAGCCTGCAGTGCTGGCATCTCATATGCACACTAATTCAAGTCCTGGCTGCTTCATTTCCAATCCAGCTCTCTGCTATAGCCTGGGAAAGGCAGAGAAAGATGGCCCAAGTCCTTGGGCCCCTGCACCCATGTGGGAGACCTGGAGAAAGCTCCTGGCTCCTGGCTTCAGCTCAGCTCAGCTTTGGCCGTTGCAGTCATTTGGGAAGTGAACCAGTGGATGGAAGACCTCTCTCTGTCTGGCTCTACCTCTTTCTGTAACTCTGTCTTTCAAATAAATAATTTAAAAAAATGCATTCCAGATAGGAGGACAGAAAATCATCAACTATAGTTTTTCATGAAATATATCTGGCGTTAAACAAAAAGCAGATTGATGGTTGGAAGTATCTAAAAATATGATGAGCACTTTAATAAAAGTAAAGAAAAAGGCTCAACGTCTCATTACCTTCTGTTGGAATCCGTGAAGCCCATTTTTCTCCCATGGAGTGCATAAATAGAAGGAAGAGCCAAGAAAGCAGGTGTAGTGGCACAGTAGGTTAAGCCATGGCCTGGGACACCCACATCCCAAATCTGAGTGCCAGTTTGAGTCCCAACTCCTTTGCTTCTGTTTCAGTTTCCTGCTAGTGCATCCTAGGAGACAGCAGGTGCTTTAAGTGTTTGAGCCCTCCCACCCTTGTGGGAGACCCAGGTACAGTTCCTGGTTACTGGCTTTGGCTGGCCCAGCCCTGACTGTTGTGGGCTTTTGGGGAGTGAACTAGTAGATGCAAGATTCTCTCTATCTCTGCCTTTCAAGAAGATGACAATAAACATTTTAAAAGGGGTTTCTCTTTTCTTAAAAGGCAAAAAAAGGAAAAATAGAGAAACTTACAGGGAGGGCAGTTCAGGACTTTTAATTAAGTCAAATTGCATTACTTTTATGAAAATGTAGATTCACTGGACAAAATAAATCATCAATATCAAA
This sequence comes from Oryctolagus cuniculus, assembly GCF_964237555.1. Taxonomy (NCBI): domain Eukaryota; kingdom Metazoa; phylum Chordata; class Mammalia; order Lagomorpha; family Leporidae; genus Oryctolagus; species Oryctolagus cuniculus. The sequence goes on from NC_091449.1 coordinate 43,412,878, forward strand.
TATGCATTGTGTATAGTATCCTCTTCCTCAGGTACACACATTGTTTATTAAGCATAATTTTTCATTTTATAAGAATAAACCTCATGTTTCATATGTATTCAATGATAAATATGTTATCAAAATTATTTTCTAGTTAATATTGTTTCAAATATAAAACAGTGGTACACGAAATACATGAATGCTTAGTAAACTTTATGTTCATATTAAGTGAAAATATTTGTCATAGTTTTAAAACCATAAAGAAGGCTATGGGGGATACCTTGTAATATGGGTAAAGACAGAATTATCTACTCACGTGTTTCCCAAGATTTTGCAATTCAAACAAATGTAAATATATAAAATTATGTATGTATTACATGCATATATGTATATTATGTTAGTTATAGAATTCTTGGGAAAAACTCTTATAAAAGTACAAAGATTATGGGCATTCATGATCACAAGAATAGGTAAACTTTTAAGATATTTTGATGAATAATGTTGGCCTTTGTATGCTGTCATTTTTTTTTGAAGAAAATCATGATAACTTTAGGCTTTCTATTTAAAAACTTCTTTTTATTAAAAATAAAAAATCATTAATATTCCTTATTTCATTGTTCTTTATATAGAATGCTCCTTTTATAATAATTAATCACCATTATAAACAGTTCTATGATAAACATTCTTTTGGAAAAATCTTTAGACATTCCATTGTAATTATGCCATTACAATAAATTTGAATCATTATCATTGAAGCAAAACTAATGCTTCTTTTTTACCTTTTTGAGAATCCATGTGTCTTAAACTCTAGTATACATCAAAATCAGCTCCAGGCTTTGTAAAAGCAGACTTCTGGGCCCCATCTGCAGGGTTTCTGATTGAGTATATCTGCAGTGGAACATGAGAATTTGCATTTCTGCATTCCCGGTGAAACAGACACTGTTCATCCAAAGTCCACACTTCCAGAGCCACTGTGACATGTGTAGCCAAAGGCTAAATACTAAGCCATTTAAAACACTAGTCATGACAATGTTAGCATTTTTTTCTTATTGAGAAAATATGCAGGTACTCTGATGTATGACTCATGAATCCTTGACAATATTACTGAGGTCCCTAGAGACAGATTTTTATATCATATGTCATTGATTTTCTGCCCATTGATTTTAAAACAAGGATTCATTTTTCATACTTTGATACTTTGCTATTGCCTTTTGCACACCAAATTTGTTTGCTAATGAGTAAATGTTTTCAGTTAGCTTGTGATGGTGCTGACTATGAGGCACAGTTTGTTACCAATTATAATTGCCAGAGAAATACATTTTTATATAAAGCAAAATCTACACAAGCATGCATATATTTCATTGCATTGGGCTTTGGATAATGAAATGGAAAAATGACACAGATACTAGAAATAAGAAGTATAGATCTGTGACATAAAACAAGAAGCATACTTGAGTGGGAAGTGAAAAGGAGAAAGTGTTAAAGGGGAATATGTAGCCTGCTTTGGGGGCACAATGGATTTTAAGTAGTTGATTCTATGCAACTGTGAAAGGACAAATAAAACACATGCATATACTGCAAATAAAACATGAAATCATGTTAGGAATTTGTCTTTTGTTTACATATGGAGAGATCTCTAGGCAGAAAACTTTAGAAGAAATGAAATGGTAGGTTTCAATAGGCCAAACACCTAGTCCAAATACCAAATACATTTTTCCTTATTTATGGTTGGGCCTTCGTCTGTTACATAATCCACCCATTACTTTCCACAGCCATCTCCTTCAGGGAGAGGGTTATTCTGATGAAACTGAATTAGAGAACAAGACTCCTGTCTAGAAAGACTACCGGCTCCATATTCTTTCAATTTGTAGAGGCCCTGTTTGATTTATTAATCTAATCCCTGTGAAGGGACTAGAAAGTTAAGAGTGTAGGCTGAGCCTATAAGACAGGATTAGCCATGTTAATTGTCCTATACATTGCCAAAAGCTTAAAATTCTTTTGCTGTGCAAGTGCTCAAGAAAGGGAAGATTGAGGGAGCCTTTGTCACTCCCTTTTTATAATACAAAAATCTCTTGGCCATCAGCTGTCTCAATCGGTTATTAGCAATTTTCCATACCTATGTGAGAAATCAAGACCAAGAGGAGTGCAGAGAAATAAAAAAAAAAAAAAAAAAAAAAAAAAAGACCAAATTATCTTGTTTCTCACTGGTCTTGAGGAAAGCATTTGGTAACAGAAATCCACCTGACCCAGTTTCTCCTTCTCCACCCATATATACACACAAGCCTATAAAAATATTCAGGAATCAAGTGCCTTGTCCTATTTTAACTTTTTCTTCTAACCAAGTTTATTCATCATTGTGGTATTAAACAAAGTTAAGGTTGCCTGGTATTCTACATTTGGCCAAAAGCCCTGTTGGAAAAGAAACTATGTCAAGAGCTTTTTGAATGGAAGTAGGGTGATAATGATCAAGCTAGTGGAAGAATATTTTTAGACATCTCACAAACAAATTTTATCCCATGTCTGGCTGTATACAGATCATGAACAACGTGTGTCTGCTAATGTGCTAAGAAAATGGTTTGAGTAAGGAAAATATTTTTAGCATAGTCTGAAGAGTCATAGGAAAGGCCAACCTGATTTACAAACTAGGCGGGCAGAGCCAACATGGTAATGAAAAAGGGCACTTGGCTAGTTTACTGCAAATTGTTCTTGGTTTAAATATGACAACATGCAAGTTTCATTTTAGTGCCTGGTACACAATAAATTTTCAATCCCTTTTAAAAGCAACATTTATTGAGGGAATCTGTTCAGTGTCCTTCAAGGGCTTGAGAATAAGGAAAATTAAAAGTGTACTGTGAGTCATAATTATGCCTACCCTTTCATCATGTGCTATTATAATATCTACTAGGCTTATAGTAGTATTCCCAAAGTGTGAGTCATGCATAACCGAGCAATTTTAGGCATTAAGTGAGAAGAATTAGAGTAGCACATGAATATGATATTATACACTTGGAATCATCTAGAAGGGAAACAGATATCCTTGAAATAATGAATAGAAATTAAGGAAACTGAAGTGACATGTTTTATTTTGTATTTATTTGACTTTTACATCAAATTAATACTTGCCAATCTCTCTGTCTCCCTCTCCTTCCTTCCTTCTCTGTTTCTTTTCCTCTCTCTGTATATATCTCCATCAAGTGATCTGACTGAATGCTCACAGCCTTAGGCGTACAACTGAAACTGAGGATCAAAATAATAAATTTGTTCACCACATATTTATTTTAATGATTACCTTCCATTTATAGGACTATTGCAAACATAAAGTGAATATAGTGTCTATTTGCTTTAATGTAGACATTTTATAAGCAAAAATTGATTTTGTTTATACAAAAAAGGAACTATGCAAGTAATTTTAAAAAAATATTAAAAAATATGAGTATTATATACAAAATTATGGGGGCTATGTCCCAACATATATTCAAATTATTCCTTAAAATAGCTAACAGGCATCTTAAAATTAAATAGCCAAAGCAGAATTGATTTCTCACCTTATTCACCCCACCTGCTAAGCTTCATCAGTTCTTTCGTCTTTTAATCAGAATTAACCATCCACACAGCTGCTCAATTTAAAAATCAAGAGTTATACTTGAATCTACTCTTATCCTCATCTCTACAACAAATGCTTCAGAAAGTCCTATTTAGTCTGCTTCTAACATGGTCTGAAACAATCCACTTAGTTCCAGCAACTCAATTGCCACATTGGTCTAAGCCCCTTTGGTCTAAGTCCCTGTTTCCTTTGTTGTTCATCAGCCTTCATAGCTCATATTCTATGCCACATCAGCAATCATTTTAGATGTAACTCAGATAATTTCTTGCCACTGACTTCCCCGAATGCTAAAGAGAAAATAGAAACCATTCATGGCCTCTGAGGCCTCTGACTTCACCTCACTACTCTGTACCACCTTCTCTTTCCCATTCACCATGGATCTACCCACTTGATAGTGAGCAATCCATGTTGCAGTCAGTGGCTGAGCCTTTGCAGCAGTCTACATTAGTATCCTCATGATGTTTTTAAGTCTGTTCCTTCTTAGCATTCAGATTTCGCTGATGTGATACCTCCACAAAGCAGCTTTCCTCGACCCAAATTATTTCACAAGTCATTTGCTTTTAAACGGTTCTACTTTAATCACTTGTATAGCACGATTATTTCCTGTGTGATTGTTACATATTTCTTTTACTAAGAGAAACTAGGAGGAAACAGTTCCCTAATTTGTCCTGTTTACTCTAGAACAGAACCTGACAAATAATAATAATAAGAAATAGTCATTACAACACATTAGTGAATAGATTTTTTTGGAGAAATGTATTAATTTTCTCTTGCTACTATAGCAAACTATCACAAACTTAGATTGAAAAAACCACAAAGATGATGTCTCACAGTTCTATAGGTCAAGGGTCTTGTGGACTCAGATAATTACTCTGTTTTGAGTACAAAAAGACTGAAATCAAGGCTTTGGCCAGACTGCTTTCTTTACTAGGAAGAATCTGCTTCACTGCACATTCAGGTTGTTGGCAGAATTCAGCTCCATATGACTGTCGGACTCTAAGTCCCTGTTGACTTGATTGCTGTTTGCCGGGACTGTTTCAACTTCGGAGGCCACCTGCATTCCCTGGCTCACAGCTAGCGTGACAGTTCAAGTATTTTTCTTGTCTTCTGCCTTCTTGTCTCCTCTGTATTATTCTTCTACAAAATCTTTCTGATTCCAGCCACAGAAGCATATCTGTTTATATGGGCTCAAATGATTACACTGAGCCTGCCAGAAATATCTCCTATTTTAAGGTTCATAACTTCCTTCCATCTGCAAAGTGCCTTTTTGCCATGTAAAATGAAAAACTCATAGGCATAATGGTGGGGAGTGAACCTCATGGGTGCCAAAATTATGCCAGACACAGGGAGTCTCCATTTGGAATGTGGATCATTCCTGATTAATCCTAGCTTTTGGCATTGTCAGGCAGAGATTGAATGAGTTGACTTATGGTCACAAGATAGTTAATGTAATTTTAGCCATGAAGTACACTTTTAAAAGCAGGAAGTTGTTCCTGAAGGATGTCTCTCCTTTTATCCTCCTACACCAACAAACTTCCCCTTAGATTTCTTTAGTCCACATTGTTGAGGGAATACTCACAATTGTGATAGAGGCCAATAAATCAGAAAATTGCGTTTTCTAACTTCTGTTGCAAAAGGCTAGTGAAGGAGAAGAAAATTGGTAATAGCTTTTGAACTATTTTTATGTTCACCACAGTTCTAAGAAAAATACAAAAAGGTTATGATTATATTACTTGTTAAGTAAAACGTTTTCCACAAGCCATCATTTGCCATATATACTTTCCAAGTAGAATTTATTTATTGATGGTATTTTAGGTTGTTTTACTTAATGTTCTCATATTTTCATCTTTTAAGAAGGAGACGATTTTTTCATGATATTACAGATGGATCAAGTCCCTTGGAAAACGAGAAGGCTTTGGGATGATCAACACCTGACCTGCAATCCTATTTTACTGTTAGCATGTTAGCATGACACTCATTGGGAAACAGACCACTAAATGGCATTCAAATTTACCAGACAGACTGTCAAGGTATAGTCAGTGTCATCTCCTATCCAGAATATAACTTAATGCCTGATGCCATTTTGTCAGAAGTTTCAGATTTGATGTTCCAGAATAAGTTGTCTCAGATCGCATAAGCTCCCTGTGTGTTTTCCTGCTTAGGATAAGCTTGGTGCATCGCTACTTTCTCATATGAAATTCTGCACACTACCCAGGACAAATTATCTACAGCTTGCTCCACTTAACGGCATCTCTTCACTGTTATTGGACTATTTTTTCCCAATATTACATGTTTGACCTATTGGGAAATAGGGAATAGGGAAATTCAATTAGAAGTCATAAATGCAGACTTAACTCAAGGGATTTTATTTATAGACCTTAGAATTCACAAATCCTTTAGAATCTGAAAAACATGAAGTCAATAGAATTAGAGCCTGTCAAATACTCCAATTTTGAGACCATCTGCCATTTCAATTGGATATTAATTTCAAAAGCAGAGATTAACTTTGAATCTACTGCTAAGAAATGAGAAAAATTATATTTCTTCATATTTAGTCCTGTTATCTCTTATCTTATTTAATTCTTCCAATGATATCATAGGCTAAAAATATAGTATTTCTATCCCTTTTTAACAGATGAGAAATATGAGATACTTACTGTATCAATCTGCTTGGGCTACCCTATCAAAAGCCATCACAGACTAGTTGGCTTAAATAACAAACTACACACATATCTTGAGCCTGTAAGTCTGAGATAAAGGAACCACTATGGTCAGTTTCTGGTGAGGGCTCTCCCTTTGGGCTGCAGATAGCTGCATTCTTGTTGTGTACTCACATTACCTCTTCTCTGTGTGAGGGGAGACAGAGAGAAGAGAGAGAGAGAGAGAGAGAGAGCGAGAGAGCGCACGCACCAGTTTATTCCCTTATCTCTTCTTGTTGAGCACTAGTCCCATAATGAAGGCTTCATCCTCAAGACTATCTATTACCCATCAAACACCATCATACAGGGAACAGAGACACAGATATTCAGTCTATGACAAGTAAAGAGCATCCAATTATCTTGGTCATGACCACACAGCTAATAAGAAAGTAAATCAATGTGCAAACCCAGAGTCAGACTCTCAAATCCTTATTCTACAGAATGTGTAAAGCAGCCTCTTTGATGTTCCGTAATCATGGGCCTGGTAAATGGGATGGGAGGAAATTAAGATAGTGGACCAATGCTTATATGGAATTATAAACTCAGTTTTTATTATGTAAAAACGGTTCAAAATATATAACCCTATTGGTTAACAATTGTCCAAAGACTTAAATTTCTTTGATCTAAGTTTTTAATTTGGTGTAGTGACACTAATTATTGGATCTTGCTAACAAGCTCTGATTAATCGGCTTTTGTTAAAATCAAAGAAATTTCTTGAAGATAATTGAACCTAGTCAATTTGTATACTAATGAGCAACATAGTTCCGTGGTACAACCAATATGACACAATTAAAAATAAAAAATAACAGTGAAGGGTCTGTATGTTAACTTAGTGTTACTTATTTTAAACACAGTGGTTATGGGTATGAATTAATATAGTATATCATTATGGCTTCTCAACTACTTAAAAGCATGTGGTACTATTTTTGCTTTTGATTTTATAGCTGAGCCTCAATTTTAAATGTAGGATTATTTTAATGAGATAAATAAATGAATTTGATGTCATAGTGATTCTACTTTTGAGATCCAATCTAAGGAGCTAAACCTATCAACAAACCAAAGGCTTTTTTTTTCTCTTTTCTCACAGAATACTTCAAAAACAAAATGTCAGGGAGTTGACATGATCTTTTTTTTTTTTTTTTTTTTTTTTTTTTTTTTTGACAGGCAGAGTGGACAGTGAGAGAGAGAGACAGAGAAAAAGGTCTTCCTTTGCCGTTGGTTCACCCTCCAATGGCCGCCGCGGCCAGCACGCTGTGGCTGGCGCACCGCGCTGATCCGATGGCAGGAGCCAGGAGCCAGGTGCTTTTCCTGGTCTCCCATGGGGTGCAGGGCCCAAGCACCTGGGCCATCCTCCACTGCACTCCCTGGCCACAGCAGAGGGCTGGCCTGGAAGAGGGGCAACCGGGACAGAATCCGGCGCCCCAACCGGGACTAGAACCCGGTGTGCCGTTGCCGCTAGGCGGAGGATTAGCCTAGTGAGCCGCGGCGCCAGCCAGCATGATCTTTAAGGTCAGAAATTTCTGATACTGTAGTCCATTTTTTTCACTTTATAGTCTTATAGTCAACATTTCTCACATTCAGGAACTGACCATGAATAAAACAGATACATTCTCTACCTGGAGGAAGCTTATAGTCTAGAAGAAGTATAGACCCATCTTCCTTCCTTCAAATAAAGATCTACTTTCTCCCTTTCTTTCTTTCTTACTTTCCTTCCTTGCTTCCTTCATTCCTTGCTTCCTTTTATCCTTCTCTCCTTTTCTCTCTTTTTTCCTTCTTTCCTTCCTTCCTTCCTTCCAAATATAGTTTTTTCTTTCTTTCTTCCTTTCTTCCTTCCTTCCTTCCTTCCTTTCTTCCTTCCTTCCTTCCTTCCTTCCTTTCTTTTTCTTTCTTTCTCTCTCTTTCTCTCGTCTTTCTTTCTTTCTTTCTTTCTTTCTTTCTTTCTTTCTTTCTTTCTCTTTCTTTCTTTCTTTCGCCTCCCTACCTCCCTTCCTTCTTTTCTTTTCTTTTATCTTTCTTCCTTTCTCTTTCTCCTCTCTTTTGTCCATCTTACAGAGAGGGAGGGAGGGAGGTGGGGGAGGAGAGAAAGAGAGAGAGAAAAATCACACACTGCCATTCACTGCTTCACTCCCCAAATGTCTGCAATGAATGGGAATGGACTGGGCAGAAGAGAGGAGTGAAGAATTCAATTAAAGTCAATTTCTTGAGTCATCACTGTTGTCACCCAGAATCTGTGCTAGCTGGAAGCTAGAGTCAGGAACAGACTATTGAATCCAGATATTGAACACCAAGTTCTCCAATATGAGTGCCTTAAACTCTAGGCCAAATGCCCACCCCAAATATATTTCTTAATACCTTATTATGTAACCTAATTCAGAGAGTCATCACCTTTATAGGAAAATCTCCATTTGCAGATGTTTGAAAATGAGATCCAAAGACACTGTTTATGTAGTCAGCATTTTCGAGACAAAAATGTATTGTATATCAAAGATAACTTTGCATTGTGAACTGGACATATATGAAAGAATCTTCTAATGAAGTATTAGCAACCTCTCCCCAGGAAAGTGTAATTTGAGACATGAATACAGATGACTTATTTTAGAAAGTGAATGGAGATATTATTGAAGAGAACTATAACAGGGGAGGTCAATACCAGGATGAATTTTTGAGTTGATTACCATGGGAATTCTTGAAGGATCATGTAGAATATATTTCACAACTGCTGGTCTGAAAGATGGAAAAGGGGAACATTTACCCACTCATCTATGCCTAATTTTTCAAGATTTTCACCATGAGGTATATGATGTTTTATTATATGTGACTGGTCCTGATATTTGGTCCAACTGCATCCTAGGTATTTCTTTGAGGGTATTTTTGGATGAAATCAGAATTATGTGCATAGAATGAATGAAACAAATTGCCCTCTCCCATGTGATTGTGCCTGTACCTCTCTTTTGAAGGACAGAATAGAAAGCAGTCCAACACTCCTCCAAGTGAGAGAGAATTCTCCTGCCTGACAGATTTTGATTAGGGACCTAGGCACTTCCCGGTTTCATAGCAGTCTGCAAGCTTCTAATTTGAAGTGGGAATCAGCTCTGCAGAATTTGGACTTGCCAGTCTCCATAGTTTCACAAGTTAATTTTTTATAATAAAGCAACAGATAGAGGTGATAGATTATATAGATTGGTAAGTAGGTAGATGGATAGATCAAAGGTAGATAGATCCTGTTGATTTTGTTTCTGTGGAGAACCCTAATACAGGGTGTCAACTTTCTTCTTGGCTGGAAGTTATCTGAGTTATTGGCAAATATTTAAGCTATAATTTTGAAAATGACCTAGGCCAGAAAATGGTAATTGAGTGGGGCTGTTCAGGTAAAAGTATCATCAGGTTGTATCTGTGGGAAGCTCATGTGCTGCAGCATTGGTTGGATTAACTAGTAGATGGAGAGGACTTGAGGTAGTACAGACATTTGACACATTTACATATAAAGAGAAGTTATGCAGGAGAGATGAAGCAAGTCACATAATATCTTTTATCCTATGTAAAATTAGAAACGCCAGTAACTTTCTTGCTTAATTCAGTGTTTTTTTTTTCTTCTCCACACATCTGATTCTCAATTCCATTGAAATTTTGAGTGAAAGGTTCACTCTCAACATCATAATTGTTGAAATTGAAAAGCATCAATGACTAGAAAGAAAGAAAAAAATAAGGGGTAAACACAAGATGATGTGTCTTTGTCTTTAGTGACAGAATTTTTATGCAATACATGATTTATTAAAGAATTTGAGCCTATTAAATCAGGACAAGAATAAATGAAAATTCATATCCTGTTTATAATGAGGCTATGTAAATGATGCCAATTCATTAAACAGTCACTTGATGAATATTTATTAAGAATGTACTGTATTCCAGGAACTCTGCTATGTAGCACATTAGTGAATTAAATAAATATATGCCCTTCCATTGTAGAATTTGCCATCTAATGTAGGGTATTAGGTACTTACTATAAGTATACATGCTGAGAAAAAAGAGGGTTAAGGCAAGTTAACACCAAAACTTACCGTGAGATCTTAAGGAATATAAAACTTTAATAAGGTTAATTTTATAAAAATGTGATGAGCCAGAGACACACTCTTTTATTTTAGATAGTAAAGATTTAATATCACAAGATACAAGAGTTGAAAACAAATAAACCTAAGAATTAAGGAAGGAAGAACTCTTGATAAGCCACAGTCAATTCTCACTGAGAATTTGAAATCTGTTTTCAAAAATTAGAGTCTTTCTTATGTTTATTTACATAAATTGAGAGCTTAGTGATCTGATCTCATAGTTGGACCTGCTTAGTATATAATCATTAAGGCAGCTTGCTCATTGTCGTTTCTGCTTCTTTTTTTGTTTGTTTTTTGTTTTTGACAGGCAGAGTGGACATTGAGAGAGACAGAGAAAAAGGTCTTCCTTCCGTTGGTTCACTCCCCAAATGGCTGCTATGGCTGGCGCGCTGCGCCCATCCGAAGCCAGGAGCCAGGTACTTCTTCCTGGTCTCCCATGCGGGTGCAGGGCCCAAGGACTTGGGCCATCCTCCACTGCACTCCCGGGCCACAGCAGAGAGCTGGCTTGGAAGAGGGGCAAGCAGGACAGAATCCAGTGCCCCAACCAGGACTAGAACCCAGGGTGCTGGCGCCTCAGGCAGAGGTTTAGCCTATTGAGCCGCAGCGCCGGCCGCTATATGTTGTGGTCTCCAACTAATTGCTTCTTTATATAACTTACTGTGAGAGGATGATTGGGCTGCAAACCATCTTTTGAGCCGGCTTTTATAACAAGTTCCTTATAAGTTTCTATGCAACTTGTCAGGAGGCAGTGTGTGAAGTGGCAAATGTAGGTGGTGGGGTCTAATGTGATACCTGCAGTGACTTCCCTCAGAAATGACAGATTTCTATAGTGCAGTGGCAAGATGTGCAAACATATTCTTTCCTGCTTTCAGCCAACTCATGGAAGGAAAGAAGGAAGGAAGGAAGAGAGGGGGGAAGGGAGGAAGGGAGGGAGGGAGGAAGAAAGGAAGGGAGGAAGGGAGAGAGGAGGAAGGAAGGGAGAGAGGAAGGGAGGGAGGGAGGAAGGGAGAGAGGAAGGGAGGGAGGGAGGAAGGAAGGAAGGAAGGAAGGAAGGAAGGAAGGAAGGAAGGAAGGAAGGAAGGAAAACTGTGAGCATCTGGCTCTGTGTAAGGCACTCAGAAGAACCAAGAATTTTCTTGCTTTTTTCACTCTTTCTTCTTTAAAGATATAGTTATCAATTGCACTGAATTGGTTATTTAAAAAGTTGTATAGCTCATCACATCATGGAGTCCGTTTTCATTTTAGCACGTGAAATGGATATTGAAATGCAGTTTCTCAAATAAACACACACCTGAGAAGTCACTGGAAATCTCTGTTTCTTATGTCTAATTATAACAGATCTCAATTCTAATTCCATAGCTGCATGATTCTCTATATTCTCCCAAAATTTCTGACTTCTTGATTTTATTATTCCCTCTACCTTTCTGCTTTGATATTTTCTAATCTGACTTGCTTCTGTATTATGAAAAACATCTAAATATAAAAATCATTTCATTGATTTCCACTGAAAAATCCATTAACACTTTAGGCATTTTGAGGTTGACTTTATTGATGATTTAAAGAGTCATGAGGTAAAGTCATATAGGGCATGCTCTTCTGCAAATTTATCCAACCTGAAACAATTTACTTTCCTATGAACACCATCAGCTGGAGTAGCAACATATTCGATTTCTCAGCTCCTCTTTAAAAAGTATGTAATGGAGGCTAGCATTGTGGTGTACCAGGTAAAGCCATCGCCTACAGTGCTGCATTCCCATATGGGTGCCAGTTTGAGTCCCAGGTGCTCCACTTCTAATCCAGCTCTCTGCTACATGGCCTGGGAAGGCAGTGGAGGATGGCCCAAATCCTTGGGCCCTGCATCCACATGGGAGACCCAGAAGAAGCTCCTGGCTCCTTGCTTTGGATCGGTGCAGCTCCAGCAGTTGCGGCCAATTGGGGAGTGAACCGGCAGATGGAAGACCTCTCTCTCTCTCGCTCTCTTTCTCTCACCCATTTTCTCTCTCTCTCTCTCTGCCTCTCCATCTTTGTGTGTAGCTCTTTCAAATAAATAAATAAATCTTTAAAATAAATAAAAAGTATATAGTATACAATTTCATTTTTTGAAGATTTATTTATTATTCGAAAGCAGAGTTACAGAGAGGCAGAGAGAGAGAGAGATAGGTCTTCCATCTGCTGGTTCACTCCCCAGATGGCTGAAATGGCTAGAGCTGCACCAATCCGAAGTCAGGAGCCAGGAATTTCCTCCAGGTCTCCCACTGGGGTGCAGGGACTAAAGGCCTTGGGCCATTTTCTACTGCTTTCCCAGGCCATAGCAGAGAGCTGGATCAGAAGTGGAGCAGCCAGGACTAGAACCAACACCCATATGGGATGCTGGCACTGCAGGTGGTGGCTTTACCTGCTACCCCACAGTGCTGGCCCCTGTAGTGAACAATTCCAAAGGTGGCTCATGATCAGCCCTCATTTTCTGATATTCACCTGTGTGTGCTATCTATTATGATAGTCTGCAGTGACTTCCTTCAGAGGAGAAGGCAGTCTTTTTTTTTTTTTTTTGACAGGCAGAGTGGACAGTGAGAGAGAGAGACAGAGAGAAAGGTCTTCCTTTTCAGTTGGTTCATCCCACAATGGCCGCTGCGGCCAGCACACCGCACTGATCCGAAGCCAGGAGCCAGGTGCTGGAAAAGGCAGTCTTAATATGACAGAGCTCTACAGTGCAGTCAGATGTAAAATTTCCTGCTCTTCAGTGTGTGTTGGAGTTACTGACTCAGTAAAGAGATTTTTACCCAACTTAAAATTTTTTGACCTCATAATGCTGTAAAAATCATAATGTATTCAATAGAAAATATACCTTGAATTCTCACAGAATTTTAAAGTACAGTGTTGGTTACCAGTGAGAGAAGAAGAGAAAGGGATGGAGAAAGATTGATTAGCAGGTGCTAGGCTTTTGGTAGATAGCATTAAGAAGTTCTGGGGCTCAACTGCTCAATAGGATCACCACAGATTATGTTAATATACTGTATATTTCACTATGAAAACAAACAAAATAGTAGATATGATTTTGGATATTATCATTGTAAAGAAATATTAAAAGTTTGAAGTGATACTATATTTACTCTGGGTATTATACAGTATATACATATACTAAAATGTCATATATTACACTATAAATATAATTATATATGTCAAAATAAAAAAAAACCTTTTTAAAAAATTTCTGAACTTTTCCTGTGCTAGCAGTATGTAGTATGATGTTCTCTTGTGAAGCTAGGCAATGGCAGCAAGCTACAGCTCGGGTTTAGCTATGTGATCACAGCGGTAAGAAACTGCCAGGGTAATATCTCATGCTAATTTGCTTCAGTAACTGGATCCTAGCTTTAAAGGACGTTCTCCCTTTTGGCACTAGAAAAACACTACTTTGAGAAATTGCTTTGTAACTTGCCAAACTTGTAACCTGGTTTAACATATCTGGCTGAAATAGCAATGGGTGATTAGAGCTCTATCCTTATAGCCCCCTAGGTTGGATTTTGCAAAATTAGACATTTTGGCTTAAATCTATAGAAGAAAAAGATGGTGTTTTACAGTAACACCACTTGGCCCCAATACTTCCTGAGATTGAATGAGAAATGGCCACTTAAAAGATCTCTGATTTATGTCACTGATTTCCAACCAGAGTTTTATAGAAAGTAATAAATTCCATATAACTGTAAAATTTCATATAAATGCAATTTTGACTTTAAAAATAATCCAGATAAAGGTATGATATAATATCTTAGCATATTACTTCATCTAAGTATAATTGTTAAATGTAAACTGAAGTACTGTTTGCATCTTAAGTTCTAGGAAAATAAAACTATTTGGATCTGCTAACTAAAAAGACTATTTAAAAGTTAACTAAGGTTGAAATTTGATATTTTTAAATTTAGAAAGCATCTTAGTTTAGGGATTTTTAAAAGATTATTTCAAAATGTAGATCAAGGAAATATGTTCTTGGTAATAAAAGATATTTTTTTGGATAAAGAATGGTCATTTTTTTGTAAAAAGAAAAATTGTCCTGCAGGAGAATGGCTACATCACTCTAGAAAGGAAAGAGAAAGATATGACAAAATACCTAAAGGTTTTAGTAAATTCCAGAAGGTGTGAAGAAGTCACAGAATGAGAAGATTTGTAAGAGAATTTTAAGATTTCTGTGTAATTGGTTGTAATATTGTTTACCATATTTTCTACAAGTTTACCATTAATGCCAAAGGGACACTGACGTACAAGTAGAATCTAATCCTTTGTTAAAGCAACAGGGTTATTGAAACACAGACACAGACACACACACACACATCAATGTACTAGTAAGTATCTGAAAACAGTAGACTTCCAATTTTGAAATCTGTTCAAAAACTGCTGCATCTCCTTTTAATAGTTTCTATTTAATTGGTAACTTTCTGTCAGTTTTCTAGCTAGCTCCAGTAAGCTCTCTTCTCTTCCCTAGTTCTGACTCTGTTAAGTTGTTCCAAATTATAAAATGATTTTATGTGGTAATTCTTCTATTCAAGGTTTTTGTTTTCCTTTTTGGAAAATAAGACTGACAAGGAAACACACATTTTGTATTCTATGGAGGTAATCTCTTATGTTCTCTACCATCTTTCTTAAGTTCTGATTGCTTGGAAAGAGCTGAGTTTTTAAAAAGTTAAGTTGTTTTTGGATATGTACTTGTTATATATTAATGTTAGCCGTCGCAAAACACACCGGACACCGGAGTAAGGGAAAGGATTTATTGGGGAACACCCTACAGACTGGAGTGAAGGGGCAGCGAAGGAAAAAGAGAGAAAGAGAATATAAGAGAGAAACAGAGAGGAGAGGAGCTGGCAAGGAGAGAAGATAGAGCAGAGAAGAGGAGAGAGGAGAGCAGAGCCAAGAGAGAAGAACCAAGAGCCAAGAGCCAAGAGAGCACATGTGCAGGAACAGGCCCTTTTAAAACTTCACCTGAGGGCGGGCAGGGAAGCAGGAGCAGCAAATCCCATTAGGATGGGGGTGGAGCCTGGCTCAGGTAGCTGGGCAATGCGGCCACCTGGCTAAAACTGTGCCAGTTTCCTAACAATACTTATTTTAGAATATTTGAGAATCACTTTATAACAATGAACAAATATGATCTACAGCTAATTGAATCACCCTGACTAAATGGATGGCTATTATTTCACCAAGTTGAGAAATCATTTTGATCAGATATTATAAGCTCTCTCAACATCATTGACAGACTTCCTAAAAATCAAAGTTCTAAATTCTTTAGACTTTGGTATTTTCAGTTGGGCCCTTGGAAATGTCAAAGGATATATCTTTCATCTTGTGGAGACACTAACTAATTAGGCTGTTTGAATTATATTAAAGGTACTGTCAAGATGTAAGGTGGTGCTAAACTTTAAATTGTGATAATATAAAATGCTACTGATATAGATGCCTAAAAGTTACAAAAGTCTAATGATCTTGTTTTGTTACTATCAGCCATTATGGTTATCTTAATAAAAAAGGTCCAGAGGCCTGAAAAGAATAAATGTTCATAAAATCCTACAGGTGTTTTCTAAAATACTGTGTAGAGTAAACAAGTGCCTCTCCTTGTTAATTAATGAGTCTTATAATTTTAACTATGGTTATTTAAACTTTTTTTTCATTCACTGTTTCGTATTCTCAAAAAACACAATCAGATTAATGGGAAAGACTCTAACAATTGTTCTTAAATGCAGGTTTTCTGTCAACTTTAAAATCAATGGGCTAGATAACAGGTTCCAAAATTCTGAGAAAAGAATGCAAAAACAAACTGCTCATAGAAATTAAAACATTATCCTCTTCTAGGTTCCAAAGGACTTTTTCTGTGACTTCTTTTGTGTTCAGTACTTTGGGACATCTCTGTAAACAGATAGAGTTAAGTTTAATGAAAGACTACAGATTTCAAATGAGAAAAAGTATAGTTGATTCTGGTTACTAAGAGCAAAAGGTAATTCTAATCAATTGATGGTAATATTTAAAAATAGTTAAAGATTTTAAGAACCTCTTACTGAAACTGTTTTATTGTCCTGTCATATATGTTATGCATGTGTTATATGAGTGTACATGTTTATGTTGTGTCTATTTGGAGAAATTTAAGAGCTCTGTTTTAATTGACTTACAGATAAAACTGTGTGTTTAATCTTTTTGTTAGAATTGTCTCCTCCAGACTTGAAGCAATACAATTCTAGATGGCCATGCACATAAAACCTCGAAGGAAACAATTTCTGTGAGCTGGCACTATGGCCCCCTTATGCTATATACACCTTGTGTACAAGAGAATATGGGCTTTCTGCCACGAGTTTGCCCTATGTGCATGCCAACAGTTAGCCACTCCTCAGGTTTTTAAATAAGCCTGTTCTGGCTGTGAGTCTGTGTTCTGTGTCTTTGTCCTGCTTTTCCTTCCTTACAGAAACCCATACTTTAAAGTAGAATGCATTGCTAAACCATAATGTTTGGTAGGTTGGGTGTATTAAATGCACTTTGACTTATGATATTTTCAACTACAATGAGTTTTTCAGGACATAACCCTATCACAAGTAAAGGAGCATCTGTAATGAACAGAGTAGGACAGGATAATGAGCTGACACTTCTGAGATTAGGTTATTAAAACTGTGTCTTCCATATTGGGTGTTTTCTCATATTATCTCTCAAATTGCACAATCCAGGAAGCCCTTGGAGAAGACCAAGTGAGTGAGCTTGAGAAGGATGTTCTTAGGATTGACAATGTCACATCGATGAGCTAAGATGTGAATTTCCCTAAAGTTGAGCCTTGAGATAGCAATAGCTCCAGGCAACGCTTTGATTGCTGCCGTGTGGGAGATCCTGGGCCAGCCTCTGAAGCTAAGCTGCTCTTAGATTCTTAAACCATAGAAACTGTGAAACACGGGGGGGTATTCGGTATAGTGGTAAAGGCACTGCTTGGAACACTTGCAACCCATATCAGAATGCCTTGGTTTTGAATCCTGGCTGTGCTTCTAATTCAAACTTGCTGCTGATGTATACCTTGGGTGGCAGTAATTGACAACTGAAGTAAATTGGTCCCCACCACCAATGTGGGAGATCAAGTTTCTGACTTCAGCCTGGCCCAGCCGCAACTCTTGCAGACATTTGTGGAGTGAACCGATGGATAGAAGATTTTTCTCTGCCTGTGTCTCTCTACTTTTTAAATAAAGTGAAAATAATAAAAAAATTGAAGAATAAGTGTACAATAATTAATGTTTACTTTCTTAAGCTATTAAGTTTGGGGAATAATTTATTATTCAGGAGTAGATAAGCAATACAGTATTCAATTCAGTTGACTGACTGTTGGTTAGACACATTTAAAAGTGGAGTTTAAGTGTTGTTCAATATGGTGAGAGCAGAAATAAAGAATTAGAAATTGTCTCCACCCTCAAAAACTATCAAATCTTTTGAGGGTAAATTAGAATTTAACAGAAAACTAAAACAAGATATCCAATTGAGGAAGTATCCTAGCCCCTTCTGTGGGGAGCAACTTGGACTAGACTAAGTTACTGGAATTAAGACTTATTCTGTGCATCTGCTCTCCCACAATATGGCGCTGGAGAGGAGGAAACAACTTCTACACAGCTGCCTCCAGTTCAACCAATAAACAGCAGGACCTGCTCCTGATTGGAGGAGAGCAGCGTACTCGGCGTGTGGGTAGCAGAGTTGGGATTGGTGGATGAGGACTATAAAGGAGGAGAGAGACAACATGCACCAGGAACATCTATCTGAAGGAACACCTGAGCAGCCCCAAGAGAGCCGGCCGGCGGTGTGCCGCTCCCCCGCGGAAGTGGGGAAAGTGGCAGGGGGAACCGCCCTTCCACGGAGGTGGAAGGGACGGTAGCCAACCCGGGAAGGACCAGCAGCAAACCCGGGGAGGGCCGAGCAGACGAAAGAACAGCGCAGGGTCCTGTGTTGTTCCTCCACGAAGACGGGGAGCGACACCTTCCCTCTTTGTCTTTTTAGATTTTTTCATTCAGATGCCCATTAGTTTTATGAATGTACTTAGAACAAATAGATTTTTATAGAAAACCTAAGGGTATTCTCTGTATGTATTGTTAGGTAAGCAGACATCTATATGTAGCACAGTTACAGTAAATACTGGGACAAGACTATCCTAATTTTTCCTGCTAGAATCAAGCTTATATTTGACAATGCTGTTTTGTGCCAAACATAAGAGCTTAGCCAGCAAAAGAAAATCTCTTGAGACAGCAGTGTGTTCCAAGCATGAATGCAGCATCATGAGATGTTTCCTGTCTGTTATTGAATGTGTTAGATGTAAGAGTATCCTGTTTCACCAAGGAGCTCACCAGCTTGGACACAACCCCACTAACAGGCTGAACTCTGAGGCCTTATTTCTCATCATCCCCTGAGACTCTGTTTCTTAGACCCGGCAAAGCTCTTACACATCCAGTGTGTTCCAAGATCATTTGTAACTTCCAGGGTTTAGAATAGTCTGTTCTTCCTGTCAGGGATGGTCTTCTTCATTTCTCTGGTGATGCTAACTCACGCCTTAGACTTCAGGTATCATCCTTCCAGGACAGCACCATAGGGAATCCAGAGAACTCAGCAGTTCCCTTCTCTTATAGAGCTCTTTCCATGATACTAAGTCATTACTTATGTGCTAAGACCAGAGCTTGAGCACCAGAGTCCAGAGTGTATATATGCTGGAATCAACCTATTGGTCTAGTTTTTCATGAAACAAAAAATCTGTATTGAGTAGTATTTTAAGAGCCTAGACTCAAAAATTCTAATCTGCCACTATTTCTTATTGTTGTGTAAGTGGCTGGAATCCTAGTTTGCATTAATTGCCTACCACCACACAATTCATATCTGAGACGTGTGACCCTTGAATACAGAAGGATTTCTTGTCCATTTTCATATGCACAACTGCTGTCAGAGTTCTTGGCACATAAAATGAACTCAGCAAGTGAAAGAGTGAATAAACAATACAGTTATGAGCAGTTATACACTAAGCTCTATAGGATCAGGGCAATGTCCCCTCTAGCTTTGATCTCTTCAAACTATTTGCCAACTGTATTCTCATATGGAACCGTTCATCAAGTCTCTGTTGAATGAATGAATTCCAAATAAGTCACTTCTGTGTCTTATCTCCTTAGTCATATTATTTTTAAATAGCTTAATTATACCCTTACAAACTAGATGAATTGTGAAATATTCCACTTCAATAATTTTATTACAGATTTCCACTCCAGTTTAGAAAGAAAGGAAAACACAGGTTATACCCCCAAAATTTTACTTATACCAACATTACCATTAATAACCATTTTTTAATTTTGTTAAAAGATTTATTTATTTATTTACTTGAGAGACAGAGTTACAGACAGAGAGAGGGAGAGAAAGAGAGAGAGAGAGAGAGAGAGAGAGAGAGAGAGGTCTTCCATTCTCTGGTTCATTCCCCAAATGGCCACAATAGCCAGAGCTGAGCGGAACCAAAGCAGAAGCTAGGAGCTTCTTTCGGTCTCCCACGTGGGTGCAGGGACCCAACACTTAGGCCATCTTCCACTGCTTTCCCAGGCCATTAGCAGGGAACTGGATCATCAATGGAACAGCCAGGACTTGAACTGACGCCCATATGGGATGCTGGTACTGCAGGCGGAAGCTTAACCTACTAAGCCATAGCTCTGGCCCCAATAACCATTTTTAACCTACCTCCTCTGTCATACAGGACTCCTTTTTGGCTTGAGACCATATGCTACACTGAGACTTAACCAAGGAATTTGTTGGTTAATCTGACCTCAGAAGGAGAAAAGTCTGTATGAGGATTCTAGAAAAGTACAGAGCTTTTTTTAAATTTTTTTTTACGATGTATGTATTTGTTTGAAAGAGTTACAGAGGGACAGAGGCAGACAGAGAGAGAGAGGCCTTCCATCTGCTGGTTCACTCCCCAGATGGCTACAACAGCCAGGGCTGTGCCGATTTCCAAGCCAAGAGCCAAGAGATTTTTCTGGGTCTCCCACACAGGTGCAGGGGCCCAAGCACTTGAGCCATCTTCCATTGGTTTGCCAGCCCATAGCAGAGAGCTTTATCAGAAGAGGAACAGCCAGGACTTGAACTAGTTCCCAAACGGGATGCCACCACTGCAGATGGTGGCTTTACCTGCTAGGCCATAGTACTGGCCCCAAAAGTACAGAGCTTTTAACTCTTGTTTTCTCTTCTCTCTGAATTTCAAGTTCTTCAGATAAGCATTCCAACACTTAAGAATCCTGAATACAAGTGCTTAAAGTTTGCTGTGGTATCTTTTCTATTTATAGTACCCAAAACCCAAATTAAAAGAAAAAGTACGCACTAAAGCTTTTTTTTTTTTTTTTTTTTTTTGACAGGCAGAGTGGACAGTGAGAGAGAGAGACAGAGAGAAAGGTCTTCCTTTGCCGTTGGTTCACCCTCCAATAGCTGCCGCGGCCTCCGGACTAGAACCTGGTGTGCCGGCGCCGCAAGGCGGAGGATTAGCCTAGTGAAGGGACTGGGAGTCAAAGGGAGCACATAGACAAGTCTAGTACCTGCTAACGCTAACTGATGGAGTAAATAAAGGGGAGAGTGATCCAACATGGGAAGTGAGAATCTCAGCAGACTCATAGAATGGCAGATGTCCTAAATAGCACTCTGGCCTCAGAATCAGCCCTAAAGGCATTCGGAGCTGGCTGAAAAGCCCATGAGAGTATTTCAGGCATGGAAAGCCAAGACACTCTGGCAAAAGATCTCTGCGAGTGAGATCCCAGTGGAAAGAACAGGCCATCAAAGAAGGAGGTACCTTTCTCTGAAGGGAGGAGAGAACCTCCACTTTGACTATGAGCTTGTCTAAACAAGATAAGAATCGGAGAACTCAGAGGGCTTCCATAGCCTTGGAAACTCATGACTGGAGCATAGGGAGATTACTGATGCCATAGACAGGAGTGTCAATTGGTAAAGTCAACAACAGGAGTCACTGTGCACTTACTCCTCATGTAGGATCTCTATCCTTAATGTGCTGTACATTGAGATTTAATGCTATAACGAGTACTCAAACAATATATTTCACTTTGTGTTTCTATGGGGGTGCAAACTGTTGAAATCCTTACTTAATGCATACTAAACTGATCCTCCGTAAAAAAAAAAAAAAAAAGAAATCATCAATTCCCAACTTGACTCTCACTGGGATTAAACATGACAATAGGTCTGCTCTGATTTCATCATCATTTTAAAAAATCATCTATTATTTTTCACTTTATGTTTCTGTGTGGGAGCAAACTGTTGAAATCCATACTTAATGTATACTAAGCTGATCTTCTGTATATTAAGATAATCGAAAATGAATCTTGATGTGAATGGAAGGGGAGAGGGAGTGGGAAAGGGGAGGGTTGTGGGTGGGAGGGATGGTATGGGGGGAAAGCCATTGTAATCCATAAGTCGTACTTTGGAAATTTATATGCATTAAATAAAAGTTTAAAAAAAAAAAAAAAAAAAAAAGAAAAAGTACAAGAAAAATCAAGAAAGGGCTGCTTTCCAAGGACAAACAAGTGCTCTGTGTTGGGACAGGATATGCTAATCAGGGATTATAATTGTGTCACTCTTGGGTCTAGGAAAATTTAGATTGATTGACAAGTTCTTGTGGATTCCTATGAATAGAAAGGGAATTTCACAGAAGCTGGAGGTGGGTGGGTGAGAATGAGCTATTTTATGCATGAAAACCAGTGAATATTCACTATGACTACCATGTGCTGGGAAATGTAGAGAATGAAATGTAGACTATGCCACGAAGACATTTACAATCAAGTTGTTGTGACAAGCCATATAATTAGAGCCATGAGTCACTGAAAGACAGGGATACCTCCTGAGAAATGTGTCCTTTGGTAATTTCTTCACTTTTGTGAATATTATAGAGTGTACAGAAGCTAAAAGGGCTATAATGTCACTAGGCAATACAATTTTTGGGAGGCCACCATTGTAAATGCAGTATGTAATTAACTGAAACATTGTCATGTAGTACACGACTACAAAAATAATTATCACATGAAGTTCAATACAAAAGCAAATGTTTTTTAGAGTCACACACAATTTAAAATACATTTCTAATATCAAAGCAAAGCAAAGTTACAGTAACTGTGTGCTATGGGCATGCCTTCAAGTGGAAGGTAAAGTTATTGGAGAGAAAATTCTGGAACTAAAGATACTGTAGGTAGACCTTTTATATCTTATACAAATTACCCTTGGTAGAGTGACAAATCTTAATAACATGACTTATAATAGAGCTGTCTCTTAATGTGTGGTCTGTGTTATACAGACTTTAATAGCAAGACTGCAAGTCAACATGAATAAGACCAAAAGAAAAAAAAAAAAAAAAAAGAAACACAAGGATCTAATCTGCTGTCAAAGGAATTGTTCTAAAATAACAAGGAGAGAAGGGAAAGGGAAGTACTGGTTCCCTTGTTGGCTCATCTGTCTAAACAGCTGTAAAGCTTATGCTTTTATTTATTCTTTTGAATGCTTCTAGCTTTGAAACTCCATTGAATAGATTAACATGCCCATTGTCTTTCTAAATTGTCACATCTCACTGTATGTGGCAAGTGATCACCACAACCATTTGATTTCAGATTGCTAAATGTGGGTGTTTTCTAGGCAGAGAGGGCTGAATGCTCTGCATTTAATTGTACTATATGGCCAACCAACCCGCCAGAATAGAAGGGAAAGTCCCTAAATCTACCATTGAAAATATATCTTATGAAGTTGCTACATAACTTGCAATTAACTTAATGCCATGCATTTAGCACAATTGATGACTGCCAGAAGCTTTGTGTTCTGCTAGATACCAACTTGTTAAGCGTTTGATTTACTTGTGAAGTCAGTCCCATTTTATTTCTATTTAAAATAGAAACAGATAGAAACAGATTGTTTCTACTTCTTCCCACTTGTGCATTATTGTTCATTTATAGAAACAGAGTGTTTCTCCAGATCCTGAGAATCTTTTGATAAAATACTACTTTGTAGTTGTTACCCAAGGAAGTTACTTTTTTTTTTTTTTTTTTTTTTTACTCTCAGAGAAGTCTTTCTGGGAGTTACTGGCTGCTTAACCAATTGTTCGGGAGGATTTCTGCAACTTATTACTTTTAATAAAGTTTTGAGGTTTAGTGACACACTATATATAGCGAAGGCAAAGTTTCCTTAAATACATAACATTAATGCATTCAATATATATTCAAGATGAAGAAGTTTTTTTAAAATTTTTCTATTTTTTTTATTTTTTGACAGGCAGAGTGGACAGTGAGAGAGAGAGACAGAGAGAAAGGTCTTCCTTTGCCGTTGGTTCACCCTCCAATGGCCCCCGCGGCTGTCGAGCCGCGGCTGGCATACCGCGCTAATCCGAAGGCAGGAGCCAGGTGCTTCTCCTGGTCTCCCATGGGGTACAGGGCCCAAGCACTTGGGCCATCCTCCACTGCACTCCCTGGCCACAGCAGAGAGCTGGCCTGGAAGAGGGGCAACCGGGACAGAATCCGGCGCCCCTACCGGAACTAGAACCCTGTGTGCCGGCGCCGCAAGGCAGAGGATTAGCCTAGTGAGCCGTGGTGCCGGCTATGAAGGAGAAGTTTTAACCAGGCTGCTGACAACTTTATGTTTGTCAAAATCCATGGGAAGGTAAGAACATGAGAACTTTATTCATCCTTGGTTTAATAATAGTTAAGAGTTAAGAAGTGCTAGGTCAAAGGACAGAGAGCTGCTGTGTTGTAAACGAGGAAGTAGCTTTTCCTCTGTGAGATCTTGAAAGATCATTCCAACACAGCCATGTAAGTTACACTTAGCGTGGCCTATGAGATTAAATAATTTGTTACATTCATAGTTCGCACAAACAGGTGGCAGGGAGTTCTCTCAAACACAAAGGGCCAGAAGGAGGAGCTCCAGGGCAGCAGGCTCAGCCAGGCAGGTGATGAGCACTAGAGCCTGAGAACCAGTGGGCAAATGCTCTTGCTGGGGATCCAGGGCCATACGCAAGCAAAGGGCACTGGAAGTGCTTCAGGGTCACTAGGTTACCACTAGGGAAACTAAGAAGGGGTACTTGCGGCAGGAAGGAGCTCTTCTCGCTTGGGTGGGGTAGTCACAGCCTTTGCCTGGGGTTGATGAGGCAACATGACCATGTGGCAGTGTAGGCATTTATAATATAGGTACTATCTGAGCAAAGCTGATTCAGGGACCTTAAGTAGGGACCAAATTGTCTTGAGAATTACCTTATTTTCTACAATAATTGAATTAATTTATGATTATTTTTTCTGCCTCCTTAAAAACCAAGCAGATTTGAGATTGATTGGATCATTGATATTAAACATCAATACCAAAAAAGACTTTTACCCTCACTTCATTCTTTTTTTTAAAGTTTTTTTTTTTTATTTATTTGAAAGAGTTACAGAGAAGGAAAGGCAGAGGAGCAAGAGAGAGAGAGAGGGAGGAAGAGAAAGAGAGAGAGGTCTTCCATCCTTTGGTTCAGTCCCCAAATGGCCGCAACAGTCAGGACTGGGCCAGGCCAAAGCCAGGAGCCTGGAGCTTCTTCTGGGTCTTTCATGTAGATGCAGGGGCCCAAGGACTTGGGCCACCTTCCACTGCTTTCCCAGGCACATTAGCAGGGAGCTGGATCAGAAGTACAGCAGCCTGGACAAGAACCCACACTCATGTACCATGCTGGCACTGCAGGCGGCAGTGCTGGCTCCTCCCCACTTCATTCTTGATGCTCTCTCTGATATGTGTGCTCATACTGTCACTTTTCTGATAAGAATCACAGGGTTTAGAATGGCATTTAATGTCACAAAGACATTCATGATATTTATGACTGGTGTTACCCTGAGCGTGTAAATAATTCTCGACAAAACTTGCATATCTTAGTCAACAACAGGAGTCACTGTGCACTTACTCCTCATGTAGGATCTTTGTCCTTAGTGTGCTGTACATTGAGATTTAATGCTATAACTAGTACTCAAACAGTATTTTTCACTTTATGTTTCTGTGTGGGAGCAAACTGTTGAAATCTTTTCTCAATGTATGCTAAACTGATCTTCTGTATATAAAGAGAATCAAAAATGAATCTTGATGTGAATGGAAGGGGAGAGGGAGTGGGAAAGGGGAGGGTTGCCGGTGGGAGGGACGTTATGGGGGGGAAGCCATTGTAATCCATAAGCTGTACTTTGGAAATTTATATTCATTAAATAAAAGTTAAAAAAAACTCTTGCATATCTTGATTCATTGACAGAGTTCATTATATATCCCTCAAAGAGGTGTAATGAGGACTAAATAAGCAAATATTCCAAAGGGAATTAACAGTGTTGGGACATATTGACTTAAAAAAATAGATATCCCATATTGAGACGTAGTATTATTAAAAAAGGACTATGACCCCTAGTCTAAAACCCTTAGGGTCAGATGTTTCAGAATTCAGCATTTATCCAGATTTAAAAACATAATATTGAGCATATATTTCATATTATATAGCACTGATATATTAATAATTTTTCAAATTCTGAATATTAAGACAGATTTTTAAAGTATTATAATTGACTCACATCCTTTCAGGTCAGGCTCTGCCACAGAATGAGTTTGGGAAGCCGGCGCCGTGGCTCAATAGGCTAATCCTCCACCTTGCGGCGCCGGCACACCGGGTTCTAGTCCCGGTTGGGGCGCCGGATTCTGTCCCGGTTGCCCCTCTTCCAGGCCAGCTCTCTGCTATGGCCAGGGAGTGCAGTGGAGGATGGCCCAGGTGCTTGGGCCCTGCACCCCATGGGAGACCAGGAAAAAGCACCTGGATCCTGGCTCCTGCCATCGGATCAGCACGGTGCGCCGGCTGCAGCGGCGGCCATTGGAGGGTGAACCAACGGCAAAGGAAGACCTTTCTCTCTGTCTCTCTCTCTCACTGTCCACTCTGCCTGTCAAAAAAATAAAAAAAATAAAAAAAAAAAAAAAAAAAGAATGAGTTTGGGTCAGATCAGGTTTACATGAACGAATTACCAAAATGTATTATTAAGAGAGCTGAGATTTCAGAATGGAAGCTTATCATATGGACTGTAGGAGACAGTGCATTTTAAATGCCTGGCAAACACCTGGCTGGATCTTGAGTTCATCTGTCCTGAACTTTGGTCCCCTCCTCCTCCTCCTAAAACTTTGTTCCCTGTCCAGTTTCTCCAGAGCTTGTGAGCTTCAATCTGTGAGTCTTGCTCCTACAGGAAAGTTATATGTCTCATGACAAGTTCACATAGGGCTTTGAACTTCAAAACAGATTTTCCTTGGTCGTTTCTTGACATTTCTTAGAGTTTGTCACCTTTCACATCTAGTTTCCTACTTCCCCTTGTCTATGAATTTCCTACATCCAGACATGTTGCTGTTCAAACTGCTGATAGTAGCTCCTATTTCTGGTAATAGTGTCATCCAACCGATTAATTTAATTAGGAATGCAGCCTCACAAATATTTTTCAAATACCATCCTGAATTTTGAATTAATGATTTACAAAATTAATGATTACAGAATCTGTTTAGGTAGTTTTGCTGAAAATAACCTATATACATATGCATATACCTATACATGCAAAATTCATGTGCATTTGTAGAAATATACTTCAAAAATTTGTAGAAATATAAATTTAAAAGTGAAGCTTGGAACTGACGCTGTGACATAGCAGGTAAGGCTGCTGCCTACAGGGCCGGCATCCAATATGGGTGCTGGTTCAAGTCCCGGCTGCTCCACTTCCAATCTAGCTTTCTTCAATGGCCTGGGAAAGCAATGGAAGATGGCCCAAGTGCTTGGGCCCCTGTACTGCATGGGAAACCTGAAAGAAGCTCCTGGCTCCTGGCTTTGGATCAGCACAGCTCTGGCCATTGCGGCCATCTGGGGAATGAACCAGAGGATGGAAGACCAACCTCTCTCTCTCTGTAACTCTGCTTTTCAAATAAATAAATAAATAAATATTTTAAAAAACTAAAAGGGAAGCTTATTTTGGTGCGAGAATTTTTGAAATCCATGTATAGCTTTTTATAACCTATGAACTTTTTTTAGGCTCTTCATATACAGGAACTTCAAAAATATTTTGCACTAATATAAATTTAATTTTAATTTTCCACAAACTTTTTGAGGTACCCTCATATGTATATATATATGATTATATATCTATGTATCACAGCACACATATTACATACAGATGCATACATATACTGCATTATTATATACATACTCTTCCCTTCAGGGATATAGACCTAACTCAAGTTGGAGATGTGTCTTCCTGACCTATATTCACTGGAAAACCATGCATATCTTATGGATGGGCCTGCAATTACCCTGTAAGGGACATAGGAGAAAAGCTATCTGCTATGCCTTTAAAATCTCCTTCCGTGAAGGGCAGCGCATTAAAAAAAGAAGCACTCAGTGGATATTTAAAACAGTTTAGGCATCATAATAGGTTCTATTCTGGGTCACTTTGCACACCAAAATTGTTTTTTGAGACTATTAACAATGTCATGCTGAGCAATTTAATAAACACAATCAGTGGTAAAGCCTGTTACTTTTGTTTTACAGATTTGAAAAATCATCCTCATATCTATCTAGCCATGGTTATAAGCCTGCTTCCTTAACTAGGAAATCTTGAAGAATAACTTCTGCATGTATGATGGGGATTTTTTATTCGTGGGTGACAGAGCCTATATTGCAGTTTCTATTCACACCCAAATTGTTCTTGAGAAACAATTCAGGCATCATTTGTGTGGGCCTCCCACACTCAGCATAGGTTAATAGCCAATGTCACCTTCACTGGGTTATTCTTTGGATAGAGACCATTAAGGGAAATAGCTGTTGCAGTGAGTGGCATATTAAAGTTCTAGCCCAGAGCTCTGTCTGCCCCCCAGTTCTAATATTCGTGAGTGTGGCTCGGTGAAGAAGCTAACGCCCTACTCTTTCCAGAATGCAAACAGAAGGGAATCTAGCCATAAAACTGAAGCGTGAGAAAAGTGGGGGCTTCTAATGATCCAAAAGAGATGGAAAGAACATGCTGACTTCACACCATTCAGTCTCCTTCTTCCACAAGTACCTTAGAGTTTCCCATTTTCTGCTTATTCTTCCTTCTTCCTGTCATCCAGCCTTTTGTACTTTCTACTGGTCTCCAGCCAGCCTTCTTCATGAGTTCATTAGTTTGGGCATGGACTCTTGCCTCTGTTCTCTCCTCTCAGGGCATCACTTTTCAGTATCCATGACCATGAAATATTATTTTA
The DNA here is from genome assembly GCF_964237555.1 of Oryctolagus cuniculus. NCBI lineage: Eukaryota > Metazoa > Chordata > Mammalia > Lagomorpha > Leporidae > Oryctolagus > Oryctolagus cuniculus. Next base: position 43,441,527 of record NC_091449.1, read on the forward strand.
GTGTTAAGTGATAGGCAAAGGTTTGTTTTACCCCAAGGAGCTGGTATATTTTACTGCATGTGAATAATAAAGAATGATTGAACCAACCATATTTCCCTTTGAATTTTTCTGCCTGGAAGCTCAGAGCCGAGTCCTTTGGTTAATCAAGAGTCTAAAGAGTTACTCTAAGTATGTTTTTCTGGTCTTTATTTATTTCTAAATCTAGGTCTAGCATTCACATTCTAACATACCTTTCCTGGTCCTGATATTAAACTTACTTGCCCTTTTCCCATTTTTGATACAGCGGAACAGAACTGGACCAATTATATTCCTATGTTCGTATTGTGCTTTCTTTCTCTTTCAAAAATGTTTTTATTACAGTTGATCTTGTAATGCAACAAATTATTTGTAGAATGAAGCAAGGTATAAATAAATAATGAGCAAGTAAGCAGTACCTTTGCAATAGCAAGAGAAATAAATATAGAAGGAGGAAGGAGGTATAAATTACTCTGCATGACAAGCTAGGTTGGGGATGAGATGGCATTTTCTGGGAGCTTGACTGGAAAGAGGTAGGAAGGGATTGAAAAGAAAAAAAAATTTGTGGATAAACTCTCTTTGGGGGAAATGCCCCTGATTTGTAGGAACAGTGAAATGTTCTAGTCAGTCTGAGAGTATTTTGGTCTAAAAAGGAGTCCCCTTCTGCCACAGCAGATCTGTGCGAAATTCTGTTACAAAAATAGCCTACAGGAAGAGAGGGCTTCCACAATTGTGACATGATAGACAATTAGCATAGGATGGCAGGACTCAAAAAATAAGTTAGGATTCTTAAAAAATGATTAAAGCAGGTAGCAATGGGAACTCAAAGAAACAGTAGCTCTCCAAGTAAGAGGCAGGGCTTGACTTATTTCCATCCTCCCTTCCTTCCTTCTTTCTTTTTGCATTGCCTTCCCTTCTTCCTCTGTGTTTTTCCTTCCCTTTCCTTCCTTTTCTCCCTCCTCCTTTCCTTCTGTCCCTCTCTCCCTTATCATCTACTACACACCAAACCTTCACAGAAAGTGTTTAACTGCCTTCCCACCAACAAGGGAGACCCAAATTGAGTTTCAGGCTCTCCTGGTTTCAGCCTGGACCATCCCAGGCTGTTGCAAGCATTTGGAGAGTGAACCAGAAAATGGAAGATCATTCTCCATCTGCTTCTTTGTCGCTCTCTGTTTTTCAAACAAAATGAAAATAAATGAGTAAATAATAATAATAAAGACAATTTCTCACAACTGGGTAATAAATCAGAGGAAAGTCAATTTGAGATAAAATAAAGGAAGGTTGTGGTGGTGGTAGACTTTGGCTTAATTGTTAAACAGCTGCTTGGGATATTTACATCCCATATCAGGATGCCTGGCTTGAGTTCTGATGGTGCTTCTAATTCTGGCTTCCTGCTAATTTGTACCCTGGGAAGTACAGATGATGGCTGAAGTTCTTAGGTGCTGCTCACATGCACTGTGGGGGGCAGCAGATGATGATTCAAATGCTTAGAACCTTGCCACCCATATGGGAGACTCCATAGACTATTTCTCCCCTGCCCTTGCCTTTTAAATAAAATGAAAAAAATGAAAAAAATAAAAATTACAAAGAGAAAGATTGGATTAGACTTTTTAAATCTATGACTCTGAAATTTATTTCTCTTAATTATTATTCTATGGTATTGCCCTCTAACAAAAATAATAAAATAATAATTCACAAAAAACTGAAATTCCTGAAATTCTCATAGGAGCTTCTGTAAGGTAGGTACTCAGAGTATTGAGTGAGGAAAAAGGACTATAATATGGTAAACTAAATGAAAATGTGAAGTATGATGTATGTAAAAGTTGCTGGAATATACTAGATATCTTGTCCAAGTTGTTGTATCATTGGTCTTTATGGCACCTTTTAAAAAATTTATTTATTTATTTGAGAGGCAGAGTTATAGACAGAGGGAGAGACAGAGAGAGAAGGTTTGCATCTGCTGGTTCACTCCCCAAATGGCCATCATGGCCAGAGCTAGGAGAGTCTGAAGCCAGGAGCCAGGAGCTTCCTCCTGGTCTCCCTCCCTCCTCTTCCCCTCTTGGGTGCAGGGGCCCAAGCACTTGGGCAACTTTCCACTGCTTTCCCAGGCCATCAACAGGGAGCTGGATGGGAAGTAGATCAGCCGGGACTCAAACCAGCACCCATACAGGATGCTGGTGCTCTAGGCAGAGGCTTAACCCACTATCCTCACAGTGCCAACCCCTTCGTAAATGTAGTTATTACTCTTGGTTTGCAGATTAGGAGATGAAGTTTAGAGAATTAAGTGACTTAATGTTTAGCAGCTGAGTGTCCTTGCACAGACCCTGGGTCTATATGCTGTTCTGAGTGGGGAGGGAAAAAAAATTCCTTGCAGAGTTGTTTTCTTCTGTGAGCATTAGAGTTAACTAATGTGAAATGTCTGTGAGCTAAACTAGTGAGAAGGTACTTACTAATAATCACAGTCATTGCTTATTGCTATCATCACCATTGCTATCATCACCATCACCTAAAGCTACTTCTCTTTTTACCTCATCAAATAAGGCCTCCTAATAACATGACCCTGCTTCTTACCACAGTGAATCATGATTCACAGGTGAACAAAACCTCTTTAGAGAACAGGAAACACTATTCTGGCAGGCAAAGAATATTACAGAGCAATTTTTAGATATATGAGAAAAGTTTTGTTAAATACGTTCAGAAATTATGGTGACTGTTACAACATATCCCTCCTCAGATCTCCAACTCCAAGAAGCCCATGTGATGAATAGTCCCTGTTTTTGCATTCTAACAGTGCTGTCTCATTTGCATGGGCAGGTGGTACATCTCCTGTGCAGGCCACCACAAAACACACCAAACACCAGAGTTAAAGGAAAGGTTTATTGTCAGGTTGGGGGAAACCAGACAAGCTGGAGGGAGAGAGCGAAAAAAAGGTGAAAAAAAGGGGCCTGTGTCCAAAGTCATGGCATTTTACAGCTTTGCTGGGATGAGGGAGTGGGAACAGTGAATCCTGTTAGATTACTCCTAGTAAGCCAGGCTGCGTCCTGGAGAGACTGAACTCAGTATACAAGATGGCAGCTGGGCCAGAGCCCAAGATGGCTTCTGGGGCTTGAGACGGCGCCTCAGATAGGATGGGGCACCATTTCACTAACACCACAGGCTGCTCCAGTCAATGATCTAGCCCAACAGTGGTACTACGGTAGGTCCTTAAGGACTCTTCAGATAGTTACAATACTCAGCATTGGAATCCACACAGCTTTGTTAGCTTTGTTACACAGCAGTGTAAGACTTTCCTAGCCATCTTCTAGTTCCTCTTTATTCCCTGAGGATTAAATATACATTGAGATCTGTTGGTGCTTCCAGTCTCCCCCTCTCCTTTATTCTCTCACAGGACTTTTGCCCAAGAAGTGTCCTGGAATCTGCTTAAGAAAGAAAAATGCACTAAGTAGTGATTCCCTAAGACCTGGATCTCTAGTTCCAGTTAGCATTACTTTTGAGAAATTTACACATTTATGTTTCTTTATTTTTAAATCTAACTTGAAAAAACACAGGCTTGCAGTAGATGATTCTTTTTGTTGTTTTCATTTCATGACACCAGAGCAATCAAGTGCTGTCTATGCTATGGGTTAACACATTGTTTCTTATATTTCAGAGCTAGATCATAGTCGTTGCTAACTGGTTATCCCCTGTGTAAATTATTCTTTTATCTAAAAACATAGTTTTATCAAAAAATAAACTTTCTTTGATTTTTTGGCTCACGAGTGACAATATGTTGCAATGTGACAACAGGAAAAACCTGTATCTTTGAAAATTTGCTCTAATTAGCACCTCTGTTCCAAAACTAACATAGTTTTGTAATAAAGCATTTAATGCCCTCCTAGTTGACATATCCATTAAATTAAAAGTCCCCTGATTAAACAAAGTTATATATCCATTCTCACCATCACAATCTGACTTAAAATCCAAGTCTTCCATTAGTTTTGAAGTAGTGGCAACAGTAGCAAAGTTTTAAATCCAATCATAAAAAACACACTGTTAGTCCTAGGTAGATTGCTTCTTCCTAAGTCAATACTTCATTCTTTGAAGGCACAATAGCTCTATTATTCACCTAAATAACAAATAGATCAAATATGGGGTTTCTAATACAGAAGAGAAAGGTTATGGTATTTGTGCTACAACCACAAGAAGCAGTGGTTATTGTTTGTTCTTAATTAAGAGGCACACACTGATAATCCATCTTTATCAATAGAATGGAACATGAGCCTGAGAAAACACTAGATTTAATCTAAAATGGAGTGTTGAGATTTTCCAAAATCTCTTACACATTATCTCAGTGTAGGACTATTTTTGATAATCTTGTTCTAAGGCTATGATCAATGAGAAGTTAAAGAAGGATTTAGTGGTGATGCTAGGATTTTCTTCTCTTGAAAGATGCTACACCAGGGAAAACACTTTAATGGGAAAGAATTTTTGAAACTCATTACTTAATAATATTTTATAACACATATTTAAAAAACTTTGTTTTGAAAAGGCTTTAATACATAATTTTCAAGGTTATAGTCTTGATCTAATTGCATATCCAACCTTGATGAATAAGAACTAAAGAAATGGTCATCCTAGGTTTTAAGGTACCTGAAATATAATGCAATGAAATTTTACTTAGGCAAAAGTTGCCAATAGCACATTTATTTAAGTCCAACCTAGCTGTGAGATTCACAATCAAATTTTATTAAAACTAATTTACTTTTAAAACATTTTCCTCACATTTGCAGATTTTCACAAAGTTGGGTTCTATTCAAATGAGCCCAGGAAGAAAAACAGATGTATCATTAGTGTCCATGGAAATCAGGTCCAGGAATGAAACCATGCCTTCTGTCTGGTGGAAGTTACCTGCCTGTGCTCAAGTTGTGATCAGATGAGCTATCACATTAGTTAGAAAGAAATCAGTTGCAAAAATACTAGCCATCTTTCCAGATGAAAGTGAGAACATAAATGCATGAAAGGGGAGCCAGCAACATTATTTCAAGGATTTCATGCTGTTTCTTAATCCCAGAGTGAAGGCTGAAATTTTTAGTACTGCCACACCAACTTGGTCTCATTTGGCAGATTGCACTTAGATTTTAGCAATTACTGTCAGCATTTAAAATTTGATAAAACAAAATGGGGCTGGCCAAGATTCTGTCATTTTCATTTTTAAATCTATTTGTAAGAAACAGCAAATCCTCTCTTTTTCAATGGGTAGTGCTAGACTCACTAAATATCATGTAGAGAGATTTTCATTTCCACAGAATATTCTCTGCTTATCTACAAATATTTTCCTGCATACCACAGTGACTATATTTCTCTTCTCTAACTCTGTCTCTTTCAAAAAATACATAGGATGTATATGTATGTATATATCCTTTAAAATTCCAAAAACACTAAATTGTGTTTGAATATCTCAACTTCTTATTGAGCAGATTCTGCATTTGGGAAGTGTCTTATTCCTGATACCAGTTGCATCGTGACTCAGCGGTAACCAAAAAAGTACCCATAAAGTAATTATTAGATTAAAAATACCAAACTCCCATATTTTATTTACTCTTCCAATCTGGAATTTTTCAGTCTTAGTCGTCATCTATTATAGAAAAAAATATATTTTCTTTCTGAAGAATTTTTGGAAATAGACCTACTAGCCCCTTACTTTGATTACTATCATGATCACTGCTGTCTTCAAAATCAGTTGGGCATCCCTACTCCTTTAATTCAAAACTTTCTCCGTTAGTTATCTTATGCTCATGGCATATTTTTTTCTTTTTGCTTTCTTAAAGAGCTTTTCCCACTACTACTGAATTTTCAGGCCAAAGTCTTCCACATAGATCCTCTCATTCACCTAAACACCTATTTCCTCCAGTCAACTATTGCTGCAAACCAGGAGTTTCTATGCCTTCCAATGCAGCTACCTTTTTTTCTGGTTTTCTGGCTAGAAAAAAAAAAAAAACACATATTTCATTGATTACTCTAGCATGCAATATACTTCAAATGCAATTACTTATTCATTCCCTTTCCTTACCCACTCTTCAACCAAGCATAAAACTACTCTTAACTCAGTTATTATTAGTAGTAGTATTTGCACATTTGGAGAGTACTGGAGAATTAACAGCAATTGCTTGGAATTTGCTAAACAGTTACAGACATAATTACATGTAATGAAAGCAACAGCAATACCTAATTAAACAAACTAGTAACCTTGCTTTTTGGAATAGAGATTACAAATGGGCCATTGAATAACTGTATTCTACATACAGTTGTGTTTTGTTTAGCCAGATTTTTGGAAAAATTTAATGATCAGAAGAATTTACAATAATAAATGACATTTTTTATGGAAAATCAGTAGATAGGACAACACTCAGCACGTGGATACGCTCTGTAAAAGTAGTTCATGCTTCTTTTCATTATGATCTCTACCATTCTTTATTAATTTATACCTCCCTCATTTAACTATATTTCCTGCTAGCTCCAGCAAACATTTGAATTTTTGAAATTTGTATCACTTCCTTTATATATATATGTGTGTGTGTATGTGTGTTCATGTTTGTTTTGATAATGCAGTCCTTTTTATAAGTAAATAGTATTACCTAGATCAAGATAACACATTCTGCATATCCAATTTACCTACTGAAGAGTATTTGGAATTTTAAAGTTTTTGGTAACTTTGAATAAAAATGCTGTAGACATTCACATGAAACATTTTTAAAATTTGTTTATTTTCTGAATTTTTAGTTAATATACTTGCATATTTTTATGGGGTACAATGCAAGTTTTCAGCACATAACACATATCTGCAACCAAGCAAACCAAGCAGCCATACTTTCTGATTCCTTGTCTTTGCATTTGGACTGTGTCAGCTTTTATCTTTTAGAACTTTATGTAGCATATTTTATATTACCATGAGCCATTGTCACCTCATTGTATGGCAATATACTAGGATGCGTTTTGTTCATCCTATTGTGTTTTTTTTTAAGATTTATTTATTTATTTGAAAGTCAGAGTTATACACAGAGAGAAGGAGAGGCAGAGAGAGAGTGAAAGATCTTCCTTCCTCTGGTTCACTCTCCAATTGGCCGCAATGGCCGGAGCTGCACTGATCTGAAGCCAGGAGCCAGGAGCTTCTTCTGGGTCTCCCACATGGGTACAGGGGCCCAAGGACTTGGGCTGTCTTCTGCTTTCCCGGGCCATAGCAGAGAGCTGGATCTGGATCAGAAGTAGAGAAGCCAGGACTTGAACTGGCGCCCATATGGGATGCCGGCACTGCAAGTGGTGGCTTTACCGGCTATGCCACAGCACCAGCCCCCTCTATTGTGTTCTAATATACCTTGTCCAAGCACCCCTTTGCAGCATTGTTCACAATAACTAAGATGTTGAATCATGTAGGTGTCATCAGTGAGTGAATGGATAAAGAAAATGTGTTGTGTGTACACAGTGGTATATTTTTCTGCTATAAAAATAATGAAATATTGACATTTGCAGCAAAATAGATGGAATTGGAGAGCATTATGTTAAGTGAAGTAAGCCAGACACAGACAAATAATGCATATTCTTTTTTGTGTTAAAGTAAAAATTAATAATATATATGTAAATATACACGATCCACTCAGTCGATTTATATTGTTCATTACATCTAGAAGACCAACACATCTGGCTACTTTGGCCTCTTTTTTTTTTTAAAGATTTATTTATTTATTTTAAAGTCAGAGTCACACAGAAAGAGGAGAGGCAGAGAGAGAGAGAGAGAGTGAGAAAGAGGTCTTCCATCCACTGGTTCACTCCTCAATTAGCTACAACAGCCTGAGCTGTGCCAATCTGAAACCAGGAGCCAGGAGTTTCTTCTGGGTTCCCCATGTGGGTTACAAGGGCCCAAGGCTTTGGGCCATCTCCTACTGATTTTCCAGGCCATAGCAGAGAGCTGATTGGAAGTGGAGCACCTGGGACTCGAACCAGCACCCATATGGGATACTGGTGATTCAGGCCAGGGCATTAAACTGCTGTGCTACAGCACCGACCCCTACTTTAGCCTCTTCAAAAAGGTTTAGCAGCTTTTTTCTTTGAAGGAACAGATAATAAATTTTTTTGTAGACCGTAAGGTCTTGGTTATGACTTCTCAATTTGGCTGTTATAGCCACAAAGCAGATTTGACCATATCTAAATGATTGAGAATAATAATGTTCTATGAAACTCTACTTATAAATATAGGCAGTGGACTGAGTTTGTTTTAAAAGCTGTAGTTTCTTGAGTTCTGCTTAGATGATCAAGTAGCTTTGTGCAGAATATTAGGTCCACAATATGCTCTTATAAAAGACAAAAAAAAAATCCCACCAACAGTGAATTTATATACACATATCAGAGATTTCAATCATTTGAAAAACTGCTATTCAGAAGTTGAACTTTTGTTTACGGATTTTGTTCTTGCCAATAATGGAACATATATTTTTTATTTTTAATATAATAACTCTTAATGTCTCCAGGTATAAGTAGAATCACATTTTTCGTTGATTGTCTTAAACCCATTTTACCTCTCCATTCCTATTGCCACTGATCTGTCCTTTGATTCCTATACTTCTTTTATTTATTTATTTTTCTTAAAAAGTAATTTATGTGAGTGTGGAGATAAGAAAGTTAACAAAAAGTGTATAATAAAAAGAGGATACCTTCCAGCATATAGTCTTATTTCCACTTTGGAATTAAATGATCTTAGTTTTCTGTTTATCTTTCTGTTACATTCCATACATACATACAAGCACAAAGGTGAATATGTGTATGTGTGCACATTCTTTGGATCTTTTTCTTCATCAAAAGTTTAGGAATGCTACTTAAAACATTCAGTTATCTTTTAAAATTGTTCTATTGCCTAAATACAAAATGAAAACTCTTACACAGATAAAATTTATATAACGCCTTTTGTGAAACTTATTTCCTACCTTCTCATCTCTTTTCCATTGCTTTTGTCTTTAAAACAACTTAGTTTCTATGAATCTCATATTTCCTCTCTACAAAATGGTAGGGAGAGAAGGAATGATAACATTGTATCTTAGACATTTATGAAAATTGATGGGGTCATGCCTATAAAATATTAAGCACATAAAAATAATTCAATAAATGCATGTGGGAAATGATAACTGTAGGAATAGTACTATATGTATGTAAACTGTGAATCATTATATATTTAAAATATTACCAACAAGGATTTTATTGTCTTGTGAAATTTAAAATATATTTTAAACATATAATTCAATTTAATTCTCCTTCACTAGCTTTATATATCTATTCCTCTATCATGATGATCGGAACACAGTAAGAATTCACATGCTAGACAACATGGGCAAGATTTTTAAGAAACTCATATCCTAAAAGGAGAAGCACATGGTAAATCAACCAGTGCATAAAGTTGTCAATGGTATAGCATGGTGGGGATTCTGTGGGTAATAAAAGAGGTGATATAGTGTGGATTAAAGTGTGGTTTGCTACTAAATTTAAAGAGCTGGGCTGGTGGTGTCATCCTTCATATGGACATCATTCTTGCAAAATTTAAAATGGTAGTGGCTCTGGGATTGGCAACCAAGGTGGCCCTGTCTAATCGTGATGGCCCCAGTAATATTCTAATCTGAACCCAGGGGAAAACATCATCTGAATTCTTGCAGAGTTTATTTATTTCCTTTAGGATTTGAGGAGCTTGGTAAAAGACCCAAGTACCGTAGACTGTTGGTGAAAATATGACAAGTGGTATAGACCAAAACCACAGCAACAAAAGGTGCTGGGTTAGAGGATGAGTACAAATGGCAAAATCAACTTCTCTGATGCTTTCTCCAGTATTTCTTAACAGAAATCGGGGCAACAGATCGAGAGAAAGGGCAACCACATGTACAGGAAAGGTTGATGCATCCACTGTTTCTGAAATGTGTATTTGGAGAAGAAATACATGGTGAAATGCTTGCCAGAGCCTATTAGAAGTCAAGATGTATAATACATTTAGGTCACTTTTGTCTATTGTCAAGTAAAGGATGTCATTGAATCATCTAACAAACCAGAACATTGCCTAAAGGGAGAGATACAATGGTGTAGCGCTTGTATTATAGTACCTGTACTATAAACACTTTTTATAAATTTCCTTGTTAATCTACATAAATGCCTTAGGAAGCATCAGTGTCTTTACAGATGAGGAAATACCAGCTAGGTATCTAAGAGAAACAGGAAATAGTTTAGTAGAACCTATATTTAAGTCCTATTATCTTGATCTACCGGTGTACGGATGCCTGTCATGAACAATGGCGTTATGTCTCAATCAACCCATCATAAGTTGAAAATAGCATATGTCAAAAATGCATTTTATATGCCTAAACCACCAAGGATTATGACTTAGCCTAGGTTACCTTAAAGGAGCTCAGAATGTTTACATCAGCCTATAATTTTGTAAATGTATCCTATACAAAACATATTTTATAATAAAATTTGGAATGTTCCATGTAATTTATTGAATACTCTACTGAAAGTGAAAAACATGATGGTTCTATGGGTACCCATCACTAACGTACAATTAATATACATTACATGACAGTTTCTAGCAAATGCATATTGCTTTCACACCATCCTAAAACTGAAAAATTGTAAGCCAGAGACATCTGTGTATGCCTTCACCACATTTTTTTTTTTTTTAAGATTTATTTATTTATTTGACAGGTAGAGTTACAGACAGTGTGAGAGAGACAGAGAGAAAGGTCTTCTTTCCATTAGTTCACTCCCCAAATGGCCACCACGGCCAGCGCTGTGCTGATCCGAAGCCAGGAGCCAGGTGCTTCTTCCTGGTCTCCCATGTGGGTGCTCCACTGACCCCCCCCCCCCCCAGGCCACAGCAGAGAGCTGGACTGGAAGAGGAGCAACTGAGACTAGAACCCTGCGCCCATATGGGATGCCGGCACCACAAGCGGATTATTAACCAAGTGAGCCCTGACGCCGGCCCCTTCACCACATTTCAGTTCCTTGCATAAATCAGGCCCTTACCAGATACTGATTGAAATTAATATGACTTCTTATCAGAAAAGCATCAACAACGATGGCTATATTCTTTTCCTATATTACCCTATTTTATAGCTAACACAATGTAGAAGCTCTTCCAAATCTAAGCTAACTTCACCCTATTTATATGACAAAACTCCAAGGTTCTCCTTGTCCCTTTGAGGTCCAGGATGCAATCTTGTGCCCAGTGACCGGTAGAGGGGGATGGTGAGAGTATTCACATTGGGAGGGAACTTTGTCGATATGGAGAGGGAAGACCAGGTTGGAAGGGTTTGCATCAGCAGTCCTTTTTCCTCCACCTTCCTTCCTTTCTTCCTTTCTTATTTTTATTTTGGAAAGACAGAGTTAGAGAGAGGTAAAGACAGAGAGAGGTCTTCAATCTGCTGGTTCATTCCCGAGATGGCCGCATGACCAGAGCTGCACCGATCTGAAGCCAGGAGCCAGGAGCTTCTTCCAGGTCTCCCACGAGGGTGCAGGGGCCCAAGGACTTGGGCCATCTTCTACTGCTATCCCAGGCCATAGCAGAGATCAGCAGTCTTGGTTGTCAACATTAATATGGGCCAGGTGGAATAGGGTTGTTAGCATATTGTGGTCTTGAGTGGTACAAGTTGTCACTAATGGGTAGAGTCCACTCTTAATTGGAGCAGCAGATGGTAACATAATATTTATCAGAATACCAACTGTTTAAAATTCAGAAACCTACTGTGTGTGTGGATGTGTGTGTGTGTGTAGGAGGTACTCTTTGAAACCTTGATTTGAATGAAAAATTTCATTATCTTTTTTCCTGAGTGTTATTTTAAAGGAAGAGTGACAGAGAGAGCAGGATCTTTTTTCCACAAATGGCAGCAAAAGCCAGGTCTGGGCCAGGCCGAAGCCTTGAACCAGGAATTCATCCTGGGCTCTCGCATGGGTGGCAGAGACATAAGTACCTGGGCCATTTTGCACTGCCTTCCCAGGCACATTGGCAGGAAGCTGGGTCAGAAGTGAAGTAGCCTGGACTTGAACCAGGACTTTGATATGCAATGCCAGAATCTCAAGTGTGGCTTAGCCCGCTATGCCACAATGCCAGCCCTCTTTTTTTTCACTCTGAAAATAATTGGTTACCTCTTTTGTGTGGCAATTTTTTTTTCTTTCTAAAAATTTTAATTGATGCATAGTATTTGTAAAGAGTAAGGACAGTGGAATTCTCTTATAGTTAGGGCTGTGAGTCTGCAGCAAGGGTGCATGCAGGTCATGGCACTTTTCACTTATCTTTGTTCAGCAAGATGTTGGTCTGCTCCCTGCCCCAATGGGGTAGGGGCTTTTGGAGTCTCTGTACCATTTGTAGTTCTTGCTACTTTATGGAAGTTTTCCCTCAGTTTGTCGCCTGGAAAGGTGGCCCTTCTTTGTTGTTCTGGTATTTTTCCATGGCTGAGGTGAGTGAAGGTCCTCCCTGGTCAGCCCTCTTGCTCCCATTCCTGTCTGCAGTTCAGGGTACACTATGATAAGTCGACACACCTATATGATGTGTAATGGTTATTTCAGGACACTTGGTATTTCTAGTTTCTCAAATATTTGTCATTTCTATATGTTGAGAAACTTCAGGTTTGTCTTCTGGTTATTTTGAAATACATAATTAATTACTGCAGATTATAGTTACTCTACTTTGATATAGAGTCCTAGAACTATTCCCTTATATATCTATTTACAGATTTACTTATTGGTTTAAAAGGCAGTTACAGAGAATGAGAATGAGAGTGAAAGGGAGAGTAAGAATGAGAGAGAGAGAGAGAGAGAGACATCTTCCATCTGCTGGTTCACTCCCCAAATGGCAGCAATGACTGGGGCTGGGCAAAGCCAAAGCCAAGAGCATCCAGGTCTTCCATGTGGGTGGCAGATGTCCAAGCCCTTGGACTATCTTCCAGGCACTTCCCAGGAGCCTTAGCAAGGAGCTGGACCAGAAGTGGGACAGCCAGGGCTGGAGCTGTTGCTCTGATATGGGGTGCCAGCATCGGGCAGCAGTTGTGCCACAGCATGGGCCCCTCTTACTGTATTCTTATTATCCAACTTCAACTTCTCGCTATCCTCCATCTCACCTCACCCCTGCCCCCGCCCCCCATATCCTTCCGAGCCTCTGGTAACCACTACTGTGCTTTCTACTTCTTTCTTTCTTCCTTTTCTTTCTTTCTTTCTTTCTTTCTTTCTTTCTTTCTTTCTTTCTTTCTTTCTTTCTTTCTTTCTTCCTTCCTTCCTTCCTTCCTTCCTTCCTTCCTTCCTTCCTTCCTTCCTTCCTTCCTTCCTTCCTTCCTTCCTTCTTTCCTTTTTTACAGGCAGAGTTAGACAGTGAGAGAGGGAGACACAGAGAGTTATAGACAGTGAGAGAGAGACAGAGAGAAAGGTCTTCTTTTCGTTGGTTCACTCCCCTAATGGCTGCTATGGCCGGTGCTGCGCCTATCCTAAGCCAGGAGCCAGGTGCTTCCTCCCGGTTTCCCATGCAGGTGCAGGGCCCAAGCACTTGGGCCATCCTCCACTGCACTCCCGGGCCACAGCAGAGAGCTGGACTGGAAGAGGAGCAACCAGGACTAGTACCCGGTGCCCCAACTGAGACTAGAACCCGGGGTGCCGGCGCCACAGGTGGAGGATTAGCCAAGTGAGCCATGGCGCCGGCCCATTCTACTTTTTTTGAGATCAACTTTCTTAGTTTCCTCCAATGAGCAAGGCTATGCGGCATTTGTCTTTTTGTGAGCCTGACTTGTTTGTATAATAAAGCTTCTTCCAGTTCCATCCATGGAACACTCTGGAGCAAAGCAGCTGCAGGGACTCCCATGTAGTTTCCAAAGTGAACTCCAAGCCTATGAGGACTGAGGAAGTTGTCTGCAGCTGGGACAGCAGGGCAGGTGGTCCATGGGCAGTGATGGCTGCTGGACCTTTCTTACCTTTTCTCTGCAATGGGAAGACACCTCCCACCTATCCTCCACCCTATCTTCCACTCTTCTGCAGGAAGCAGGTTGCAATTGCAATGGGCTTTGTTCCTCTTTCCATGCTGCCATTCTGAGTGTTTGCATCATGTCCTTGCTGAGTTCCAGGGTTCTCTCTCTCTCTCTCTCTCTCTCGGTCATTTTTCTCAAAAATACACTCATTTCTTTTTGTTTTGGGTTTTCGTTTTGTAGGAGACCAGCATCAGAAATGCTGTTCAACCATCTTGGCTCGTCTTTCTGTCTGTCTAGCAACTCTTGTTAACCTTCCAAGCTCACCTGAGTAATGACATCTTCTGGGGAGTCTTCCTTGACCACCCTCAGAATTCTTTCATCTTTGCTTCCTGTGTTCCTCTGTTGGTATACCTACCATACCATAGTAAATATTACTTATTCATCCACTTGTTTCCTTAAGTCTAAAGCTGCTCGAGGGACAGGTTGGGGCTGTTATCATCCCTTTGTCCAGGGGCCATTCCTGACAGGGGAAGGAATGGCTTAAATTGAATTATAAAAGTGGTAAATGAACATTTGCAATGCACCACATGATGGCAAAATGGGTTAATTATCAAAGATTCTAATGAAACATTGACTGAAAAGTGAAACTCTGTTTCTCCTCCCAAACCTTGTTCTTCCTGCTTCTTCCTGCTCCCTGGTTTGTGATGAAAGATGTAAAGCTGTTGGGGTTTGATGAGTCTTGCCACTAGCCTACAAAACCTTTCAAATATGATTCAATTTCATGCAGACAGAGATTCAGAGCAAGTTGGCAGTTAACAGCTAATGATTTTCAAGGGTTTAAGTCAGCCCTAAACATTATTCCAGTGAGTTTTTGTGGTTTAGTTACCTTTAAACATTAAATAGTCAGAGTCCATCAATACAGATATGTTTAACAATATCAGGTGCGTGCTGCTCACCAGTACCTCCTTGATGGTGTTAAATATGGCATCTTATTTTACAGAAAAAAAAAAAAAGCTTGTAAGAAATAGTTTAAGTGTACCTATTGAGCCTAATGATGTGTGCCATCATTAAGCCGGGAAAAATGTGAACTCAAAATGATTCTCTAGGCAGCAAGGAAGAGATTTACAAAGGGACCGAGAAAATGGCTGCTCTACCCTGTTCTGACCCATACCATGTTCACTTTAAGCAATGCAGCTAGTGGTTAAAATAGCTGGCCCTGGGATTTCATCAGCTCTGTGTTCAAATCTTGCCTCTGCAATTAGTAGTAACAGGATGATAAGGCTGGAGAGGATAATGATAATTCTTATACAGTCAAGTTTTTGTGAGGATTTCATGAAATGATGCTTGTAAAGATGTTAATAATAATAGCTAATATGTGCTAGACTTTCTTTTACTTTAACAGCCTATTCTTGAGGTTTTGGAGGAGAGAAAAAAAATGAGCTTGAAGGGTCAGTATCCAATTTTAAGGCTGTAAAAATTAGCCTAATATTTCCATTGTGATTTTCCTTATTCACACTGTAATTAAAGAAACCAAAGGTTGTCACTTATTTTATGCAAAAAATGTTTCAGACTTTTTTTTTTCTTTTTGCAAAACTCATTTCTATCCTTGGACTCACAATAACTTCATTACTCTTTTCAAGTCAAATCACATTGCAATCTGAACCATTCAAATTGGCCTAAGATCCTGCACTAACAAAATGTTAATATTTATGAGTAATGCATTTTGGGTTCAGAGATAGGATGAGAAATCTTCAGGGAGCCAGAAATGAGTTATTGGCTTTCTATAGAATGTGTCATTTGGAAAGACTGGTATTGTAGGGAGAGATGATTCAAATGCATGATTTCAAGGGGCAATGCAATCTAGTTTACTAATCTCTCATTATACTAACGTGAGGCTTTTGTGAACATTGACTGCTCATTAGCATCCCACTGAAGAATCTAGATAATGGATGCCAGTTTTATTTTCATTATTGAGCATTTCAAATATTTCCATTCCTCTCATTAACCCATCATGCAAAAATTAAGAATAGCAGAAAGTAAAACAGATCATTTGAGTTATATAAGCGTAGATGTTTTGAAGGCCTCTAAATAACTTAAATGGGTATTTCCATGACCTTTTGGAGTCACTTCTGTCTCTTCCTGAGCCAACTCTTGCCTAAGCTGCTGATGCACCCCTTTCGTCCTTCCTCACATTCGATTTCTGCTTCCTTGCCTTTCAAGCTGGTGTTGCCCTTATTGTAGAACTCAGTTCTACAATACAGAGACTGTACCTGAAATCTGCTGGTCAAATTTTATCTAAAGCATTTAAAAGGATTTTTGACCATTAGTTGGTAGGAAGAAAAGGTAGATTTTTGTAGTTTTTTTTTCCACAAGAAAGATAGGAAGAAAATTGAAAAGGCTAGTAGAAAACTTTAACTTAACACATTAGTTGAAGCTGGACAAATTTCTCCAGCTTGGAGCATATCCCACTCAAGTGAGGGAAGCTGAAATGTTACCTCAGAAGTATCAATCAGATAAAGGGATCTTGATTGACATTCATTTTGGGAGAAAATGACTTAACAAAGGAAAGAAAGAACATGTAACAAGGTTTTCTTCTTTATTCCAGGCCTGGTTAGACTAAATAAGCTTTTGTTCCCATTGACCAGTGCTAAGATACAAGGGAAAAAAGTAAACCTAAGCCAAAATATTCAGGTCCTAATGCTTGAGTAAATCTAGTTGACCCTTGAAATATTGGGGAGTGGTCACCACATGTGAAAAACAGAAGACTGATAAGAGAATGGAAGAAGTCAATCCCATGAAATGCACGTGTAAAGTTACATTGCACAACATAAATCTCAGATGCCATTAGATTAAGAGAATAATGATTGACTGTGGCTTGCCAAAGTACTTATTAGCTTTTAATTGCCTTAATCATAATGACTATAGAGAGTACTAGGATAATTATAAACCTGTCTGAACTGTGGTATGCATAAGGTTAGAATCAGATAGCCCTGAATTAACTGCATGGTTTCATCCTTATACTCATGTGATATTGGACAATGCACGTTACTTCTGCACACTGTGGCTAATATTGTCCATTTCCAGGGTAGTTTTAAGGGTGAGAGACAATGGGCCGAAGCAGCTGCCACGGTGCCTGACCTATAGATACTCAGTACTCAGTAGCATGGCAATAGTAACTGTTGTTATTATTGTCTTTGCTCTAAGACATTTCTCTCATGAGAAAACAGAATGAGTCCTTCAGAATGAAAACAGAGTCCGTGCACCTTTCAAAGGGGCCTGCGGCCAGAGCGGCAGTGAAGCAGGAACAGGAGACAGACCAAGTCTGGATTCCGCTGGCTAGTGAGGTCTGGCGATGGCTACAGAAGAGACACTCGGGTAGACACTTCTCCTTCAGGATCGTTTTGATTGTCTGTCTCACAGAAGACCCAGAAAAGATACGGGCACTTTGTTTTATGTAGTACACCATTAAATTCGCTTAAAAGCTGATATTCTCGGTCAGCCTCACTGGCTTCTGCCAGCAGAGAAATAAGAATCAAGTTTCCAAGTTGGTTGTATCAGAATAGGATGTCACTGAGTGTTTCCCCATGTCCCTGACTTAGGTTTGCACTGAAGTGGTTTAAGATTTTAAGTAAGCTCCTTGCAAGTTCTCTGAAGTATCAAGGCCCTCATCAGCAAAATGGTACTCAGGGTGAAATCTGCTGAGCAGGGCTCTACCTGCCTGCATTCCACTCTTGTGTTAAATGCACGCTACAGAGCTGTGCCAGGTTAGGTGTTTTATCTTCTGTCTGAAATCTCTTCCAGGGAAATTTCATCCATGACCAGGTGAAACTGAGATAGTGCCCTTGATAATTATTGATCTTACCTACATTTTCACCGTGTACTATATATAGCACAGTTACCAAATAAGGCCATTTACTCTTCTTCCCCTTATTCCTAGAAAAAGATCAGTCCCTTTAATCTAGGCGTTAAGCTACTATTAATAGCTATACCTTTAAACTCATTAATAAGTGATTAAATGGTTTCATATCAAACAAAGTTACATGTCTTCATTTCATGTCGAAGGTTTTTGATATGGCCATCATAGTAAACGTTGCTACATATATTATCTCATTTAATTTAATCCCTAAAACAACTTTACAAAGATCCTAGTCCATCCAGGCTGACATAACAAAATATCATAAACACAGTGGCTTATTATTTGTTTATTTTTTAAATTTATTTGACAGGTAGAGTTACAGACAGTGAGAGAGAGACAGAGAGAAAGGTTTTCCCTCCATTGGTTCACTCCCCAAATGGCTGCTATGGCCAGAGCTGCTCTGATCTGAAGCCAGGAGCCAGGTCCCTCCTCCTGGTCTCCCATGAGGGTGCAGGACCCAAGCACTTGGGCCATCCTCCACTGCCTTCCCAGGCCACAGCAGAAAGCTGGACTGGAAAAGGAGCAGCTGGGACTAGAACTGGCGCCCATATGGGATGCCGGCGCCGCAGGCAGAGGATTAACCAAGTAAGCCACACGCCGGCCCCCATGGTGGCTTTTAAACAACATAAATTTATTGCTCTTAGATCTAGAGGCTGGGAAGTTAAAAATCAAGGTGCTAGCATATTTGGATTCTGGCAAGGAATTGCTTTCTGGTTCATATGTGGCACCCTCTATTGGGCCTCACCAGATAGAAGGGCCATCTAGCTCTCTGGAGTCTCTTTAACTAGAATCCTAGTTGCATTCATGAGGGCAGAGCCTTCATGACCTAATTGCCTCCCATAGAACCTGCCCGCTGATGTTATCATAATGGAGTTTATGAATTGTGGAAAGATAAATTGTTCAGAGCATAGCATAAGGTAAGGGTTATTATTATCCCCGTTTTATAGATGATGAAGCTGAGGCCTAATCTGGTGAATAATCTGCTCCATGTTTTACAGCAAATACACAAAATACCAGAGTTTGAACCACACTCTGGTTGTAATGTCCGTTTACACCACTATTATTTAAGATCATGTGACTAAGACTAAATGAGTTACAACCATAAGAGTATTTTCATGTCATAACTTGACCATTGGTTTGCCATCACTCTGGTATGACAATGAGATTATTTTTCCCCTTAAAATGTCTTTATCTCTGAGTAAAGAATCTATTCTTTTAGAATCAGCAGTGTAGCAACTGTGCAAAATATTCTCAAAAGTGTGTAATATTATGTTCCTGAATTGTTTTAATTTATAGTAGGATTGGAGGAATATTATACACACCAGTCTTATAAATAATGTGACATAAATAACAAGTGCATTTAGTGCTAGAGCCATCATTTTTTTTCCAAACAATCATTCACTTTTTACTGGGAACTGGAAATTTGCATCTAACAGTGTCTCTTTGCATAATTAGCGTAAGTCTCCTTTTCTCCCCTGCCTTGATGTTTTATACCTAGAAATGATGAGTTTTTCTTTGAGAATAGTCAGGATCTACTGACACTTATTTTTGTCTGGGTCAGCAGCAAGACTGCTTATGGTATTAGAACAGTTTTCACCAGTATCCTCAGGGGATTGTTTCCAGGCTCCTCCTTGGACACAAAAATCTGGAGATACTCGAGTCCCATGTATAAAATGGCATGGTACAGTATTTGTGTGTAACCTACACACATCATCTTGAATACTTTAAGTCCTATCCAGATTACTTATACAAAATACACTGTAAATGCTATTCCAAAGGTTAGTACTGTCTAGGGAGTAATGACCAGATGGAAAATCTGTGCATGTTCAGTACAAATTCTTTTCTTCAGTATTTTGGTCCACTGTTGGTTGAATCTATCAGTGTTGGTACCAATTGATATGGAGAACTGATTGCATTTACTTTGCTATCCACACTGCAGGGTTACTGGAAAGAATTGATATAATGAATCCCAAGTGTGTGATGCTAGGCTTGGCGTATTCATGTGATGAATCCTTCTACTATTATTTATAGAAATCCTACTAAATGCTGACCCCTGTGCTATATCCTGGGGACACAATTTTAATGATAATAAGAATCACCAGACATGAACATTGAATTCAAGAAGGTTATTGTCATTGCTAAGACAAAGAAAAAAGATAACAATTTTCGGAATATCCTATTAAAAAAGATACCTGAGAAAGATAACAGTTTAGTGATCAGGGAAAAAGGGGATTTAACTCTTAAGTGGGACTCTGAAGTAACAATCATCCCAGGCAGTAAGAGCCAAAGCACACTCCTGAAAGAGGGAAGAAAATGGGTGACTCTTTGGATCTGGAAACAATGTGATGTTCTTTTTTTAATATTATTTACTTGTTTGAGAGGAAGGTGTATTGAGAGAGAAGGAGAGAGATAGAAAGAGAGAAATTGAGGGGAGTTGGGCACCAGGCTGAAGCCAGGGGTCAGGAACTTCATCCAGGTCTCCCCCGCTGGGTGGCAGGGACTCACATCCTTGGGCCATCATCTGGTGTGTTACTTGGATCAAAAACCAAGTGGCTCTGAATTGAACTGGCACTATGATGTGACATGTTGGCATCGAAAGCAGGGCCTTAACCCACCACACCACAATGCCAGCCCCCAATGTGATGATCTTAAGGAACTGAAAGACAGCCAATTTGAACTTAATCTGAAAGCACAGAACATGGTCAGGTTGTAGAAGTTGATGGAAAAGAAGGTTTGAAAAGTTATGGAACTTTCTCTGTACTGCCTTGCTAATGATAGTAATAATTTGGGTTCAGGTTTCTGTGAGTGTAAATCCCAAATTATTTATCCTAAATTCTTAGAATTAGAATAATTTACTAAATAGTGGTGATGATGGTGGTAATGACAATGATAGCTATTCTGACTTGATGTTTCTATGTGTCCAGTATACTTCTACTCAGCTTTTATTCACAAAAGAACCTAGCCCTCAAAACCTATGAGATGACTTAATTTTTCCTTGAAGCAAAATATTCATCCTACACATGCATGGTGGTTAAATAACCAGCCCATATCAAACATCTACTAAGAGATGAACTTGAATTTCAACCCTGGTTTACAATAAATAATCTTTAGAGATGTGTATAATTACTCTTCTTAATGACAGATTAAATTTTTGCTATTTTTATGAAGGATTTAAAACAACAAAAAGTTATTAGAACATATAGTATCTTTTTATTGAACTTTTGGAAGGCAAGTTGTCAATTTGTTGCACTGCTACCCTGAGCTCTTTAATGTTTAATATCTACAACCAATACTTTCTCTTATGTTATCAAAATATAACCATCAAAATCAGAAAAGTGAAACTGACACTTTTTCCTACCTAAGTCTTTATTGTAAAAGAATCCGGTTTGGAATCATACATTGCATTTGGTTGTCAGGTCTATTTAGTCTCTCTCAGGCTACAGAATTCTCCGTTCTTTGCTTTACTTTCATGAACTTGTCACTTTGGAAGATTATAGGTGAGTTATTTTATAAAATCTCCCTCATTGTGAGTTCTTCTGATATTTCCCCATGATTAGATTCATGTTATTCAATATTTTAGGGAAGAATGTGACAGAAATATTACCATATTCTTGCCAGTGCACCTTCTTAGGTGATATATAATTTCAATTTGTCCCACTTTTGCATGTAATAATGTTGATTGCTTGATTAATGTTGTTAGTATGCAACTTCTTATTTAATGTTTATTTATTTATTTTCATCTTCTTGGTGGACAGAGTGGGAGAGAAAGATGGAAAGAGGTAGAGAGAGAGACCTTCCATCTACTACTTCACCCTCTGAATGCTCATAATGCATCCAGGGCTTGGCTTGGACTAATCCAGATACCCAGACCTCCGTCCAGTCATCTGAAATGGATGACAGGGACATGATCACTTGACCCATTATCTGCTGCTTCCCAGGATTCGTTATCAAGATGTTGTATTGGGAGCAGAGATGCTGTGACTCAAAGTGGCCCTCCAATGTGCGATGTGAACATTCTAAATGGTGGCAGAAACTGCTGCACCACTGTACCCACACTGTGCAACTTCTTTACAGTATTTGAGTGACAGCGTCCTTTGCTGGTCTTCTGCTGCCGTCTACTATGTCCCTGCTTGAATACTCTTTTCTACTCATTTGAGTTCTGACCTACTGCACCAACCACCACTGCTACCCCATTGCATGTTTTCAAATGCTTGTACCCTCCTGTATCCTTGTGGGCTCTTCTCACACCCTGTTCAGACTCTGATCCACCTACGCAGATTGCTCCTTACTCAACCCCACTTGATGGCTACTGGATAACATTATAAAGGACATTTCTAGGTTTTAGATATGATTTGTCCTCCCAAGTGTTCATGTGTGGGAAGTTTGGTTCCCAGAGTGGTGATGCTAAGGGTAGACCTAGTGGAGGATCCGCAGCACATTGCAGGTGTGCCCTCAGAAGGGATAACACAGTTCAGGGGACCCCTGAGTTAGTTTTCATGGGAGGGCCGTTAGTCAAAAACGAGCTTGGCCACTCCGCACCCTTTTCAGCTGTTTCTTTGGATATGTGATCTACCCCTCTCATATATATTCTCTCCCTTATAATGCCATCTGCATTGAACCCTTCACCAGAGCTGAAGTGATGCCAGTGTTATGCCCTTGAACTTCTACAACTGTGAGCAAAGTGACATCTTTGTTTTTTTAATAACTTGGCCTGCTTCTGGTATCTCATTATAGTTATAGAAAATGGACCAATATAGAAGGGAAAAAGAAGAGTAGGAGAGAGGTGGACGGGGAAGGAAGTGAGGAAAGAAGACCAAAGGATAACTTTGAGCTATGAGGGAGGGTCAGCATTTGGCTTAGTGGTTAAGATGCCATATGAGATTTTTCTATCTCATGGGAGTGTCTGAGTTCTAGTCCTGGCTCTGCTTCTGATTCTGTATACCCTGGGAAGCAATAGTGATTACTCAGTAATTGAGTCTTTGCCACCCACATGGAAGACTTGAATTGAGTTCCTGGTTCCTGGCTTTAGCCTGGCCCAGGCTGGCTGTTGCAGGGGTTTTAGGGAGAGAACCAGCACGTAGATCTGTCTATCTCTTTCTTTCAAATAAATAAAAAATAAATCAGTAAAAATTTTTAAAAGTAAAAGACACAGAGAAATAAAACTGATTTTATTTATTTTCATTTAAGAAAAGTACTCAGTGTGATGCTAAATGAAATAGCATTGAAAACTTTTTCATTCTCATTGTACTCTACAGAAATGATTGCCTTTTCCTAAAACAACAAAAACAAAAGAAAAAAGGTATTTCTCATCTATACTTGCTTTTTAAAATAAAACATACTGGCCCCGTGGGAGACCAGGATGAGTACCTGGCTCCTGCCATCGGATTAGCGCGGTGCGCCGGCCACAGCGTGCTGGCCACGGCGGCCTTTGGAGGGTGAACCAACGGCAAAGGAAGACCTTTCTCTCTGTCTCTCTCTCTCACTGTCCACTCCGCCTGTCAAAAACAAACAAACAAACAAACAAAAACAACAAAAAAATAAAAATAAAAAAAACATACTGGGAGGATTCCCAAAACATAGTCATAGTATGAGCATTAATAGAAACAGAGCCAACATTATACCCAAATATATCATGACTTTAAGTTACTAAGATCCCTGAGTCTGCCTCTTCTTAGGTACTGTACAGTTAATTAATCACTGCTCTCAAAAAGATGAGTATTTTCTTTGGTTCTCTCTAATCTGAGCAATATAAAAATGAAACTGGAGAACAGAATTATGCTGTCCTTCACCTTCATATCACGATGTCTTTACTGTCTGCCCTGAGACCTTGTCTTCTTGAATATTGCAGTGTATAGTAGTTACAAGTTAAGTTCAAAATCTACTACTTATGAGTTGGCTTCATCCAAGTGACTTAATTGACTTAAGCAACAGTCTCTTTTTTCCAAAAATGAGTATAATTTTATGAGAAAAGTTACCGTTGTGAGGACCAAATGAAATAACTTAGGAAAAGTGCTTAGCATGAGCCATGGACTACAAAGTATAGACCTAAATTTTTCAAATGTTTCCAATAATTGACAACTTCTTTCTTTTGTACTCAGTAGTGCTTTGCTGATTTCTCTTTCACAACAAAAGTTATAATCCATCTGTTATCATGTAGAGTCATCCTCATTAGACTTAGATTTTCTTATGTCAGAAATCATTTTTCATGTCTTTATCCTCAGCCCTAAGCAGTTTTTTGTAATATAAGAGACTCATTCTGTACATGGGTGAAAGGAGAGAGGATAGTTGACTTGTGAGATGATTACATTAATGAATATAAGTATTAAAGAATTATTGGCTAAAGGAATAAAAAGTTGTAACAAGACTAGGGGTAAGGAACTTAATATTTAATGAATATCTATTATGTCCTATTCAATTAATTGACTTATATATATTTAATTGACTATATATTTTATGATAAATCATCAAATTATGTTACACAAGATAAAAACTAAGGCTGTCACTATAAAAATAAACAAAAACAACTAATACACTTTAGTAAATACATAATAAATCTAAATATCATATTTGACTTGATCTGAATTCAAAGTCTTCCTTGTTTTCCACCATTACTTGTTAGTTTCAATAGGATAGTGAAATTAGGAAGTATCCAAGAATACTCTTTCTCTGATCTTTTCATATTTTAGAATAATGAAATGAAGATGGAAGAGTCATCACTTTTTGTGCAATAAGTAGAAGATTAAGCATTCCCAAGCTATGTATAATAATTGTATTTTTAAAATTTTTTTAAAAAGATTATTTATTTGAAAGTCAGAGTTACAGAGAGGCAGAGGCAGAGGCAGAGAGAGAGAGAGAGAGAGAGAGAGAAGTCTTCCATCCTCTGGTTCACTCCCTAAATGGCTGCAACAGCAGAAGCTATACCAATCTGAGGCCAGGAGCCAGGGCTTTCTTCTGGGTCTCCCACCTGGGTGCAGGGTCCCAAGGACTTGGCCCATCTCCTACTGCTTTCCCAGGCCATAGCAGAGAGTTGGATCAGAAGTGGATCAGCTGGGTCTTGAACTGGTACCCATATGGGATGCTGGCATTGCAGGTAGTGGCTTTACCTGCTATACAACAGTGCCGGCCCCTAAACTTAATATTCTTAATTTTTAAAAACTTTTCTGTAAAAAATTATGTACTCCCAAACCCCACTGCCTGTCATTGTAGCATGAAGTCATAGGAACTCCAATGATTCCAGATGGTAATTTGATCAAAAGCAAAGAAATTCCTTGATATTGAATGAGAGGATTTGTATGGAAGAGAAACAGTTAAGAAGCAGAGAAAATATTGAATGATTTTAGGCAAAATAAAGGATTTTAACTATATGAGAGAAATTCATTTAGCAAATGTAGGATCCCATCAATTAACTCACTCTCTGTATTGTTGAATATATTTCTTTCCATCAGACATCTTTTTGACATGGTAGATGATGATTAATCTGAAACATCAGGGAGTTGGCTCACTAATAGAGCATATCATTGGGCTATTTTGACTTCTCAAGTGGAAATTTCGTACTTTTTAAAGATTTATTTATTTATTTATTTGAAAGGCAGAGTTAAAAAGAGGCAGAACCAGAGAAGGAGAGAGAGAGGTCTTCTATCTGCTGGTTTCATTCCCCAAATGGCCAAAATGGCCATAGCTGCACTAATCCGAAGCTAAGAGCCAGGAGCTTTGTCTGGATCTCCTGTGTGGGTGCAGGGGCCCATACATCTGGACCATCCTCTACTGCTTTCCTAGGCCAGAGCAGAGAGCTGAATCAGAAGTAGAGCAGACAGGGATATGGGATTCCAGCACTACAGGCAGCAGTTTTACCCACTATGGCACAGCGCTAACCCTGTGTGTATTTTTAGTACAATAAAATGTCTAATAAAGTTAGAGTTAAAGGAATCAAAAATGAGAGGGATTTTTGCCTTTAATTGCTTGTTAATTTCATGTTTATCTTCAATACACAGAAATGTTCAATTTTAAAAAGATGAACTTTGAGTATTCCATCAAAATGCTTTTTTCCCTCATATTCATACATCAAATATTCCTTTTTCACTGATATATTTTTATAGATAAGAACAATAGTCTCTATAGTCAGAGAAATAAATGAAAATATCTTTGATAGATCCATTACAATAACATTCTTTGATGAGTTCCAAATTTACATTCTTGAAAATTTACCAAAAGGGTTTGACAGGTATTCTTTCTGCTTTGATATCGTTGATAGAGGATTCTATCCAATGCAGATTTTATTTGAAATGATAGGTTCTGTAAGCATTTTCAAATACAGTCAAGTCTGTGGCCTTTTGAAGAAAAGACACATATTCTTGATTTTTTTCAGGATTAAGTCCAATGTTGTCAAGGATGGAGAACCTGTACAAAAATCTGTGAGACTCTGTGGGCAGATAATTCATAGGCTCACACAGAATCACCACAATACCTTCACAACAGTTCATGCTTATAAAAAACATACAGTAAACAAATATATGGGAAAAATTGGAGGGGCCAGCATTATGGCACAGCAGTTTAAGTTGCCACCTACAACACTGGCATCCCATGTGAGCACCAGTTTAAGTCCTGACTGCTTGACTGGAATTGGCAGGGCCCAGCCCCAGCAGTTGCAGTCATTTGGAGAGTGAATCAGCAAATGAAAAATTTTTTTTCTGTATCTCCCTCTCTCTAACTCTCTAAATAAATAAATAGATCTTTTTTACAATTTTGAGGAGAGTTTAAAGAAACCCTAAAGCAAAATATGTATATATACATACTCATACATCAAGTATTCGTAAAATATGGCTACATTCTAGTATTATAGAATGCACTTCCAGCTATTTGGAAGTAAAAATCAATGATATTTGTAATCTTTCTTCCCCGTTGTCTTTCAGTCTGTAGAAGTGAAGATTCTGAGAAAACAGTTGCAGAAATGTGATGAATGTCTAGGTAGAAGTGCGAAAGAAATGCTAGAATATGGCTGAGAATGTGGCCTCAGGACAATTGGACCATTAACAGTTCTCTGAAATGAGTGGCATGCAAGACGAATGGAAGATGAATGGAATGCTGTCAGATAGATAGAGTGAGGCATATTGAGAGAAGAAATCACCAGAAAATGCACAGATGTACACTTGTGACTGCAAATGGTTCATTATGGCATCTACAGGTCCATACAACACAAAGGCTCAAATCCAAAGACTTATCTTGGAGAGTGACAGCAGAAGCTGGGAAAGTGGTGTGCTGGGATCAGATCCTGAACCAAGATGATGAATGCACAAACATACATTTTATTCCTTTTTGCTGCCATTTTGGAACATCTCCAGATTACACACATATGTGTATAGATACTTAAATATAAATGTATATAAATTTTATATCTATATACTTAGAAAAATTTATAAATGTGTGTATGTATGCATATATATAGATAATATAGTATATATAATTATACTGAAAGGCATGTTCCAAGTTTATCAATTAAAGCATATATGCAAAAGAATGCACTAATAATTATTTTCTTTAATCTTTTTAATTTTTGGCTGTTTTCTCTCAGTAGTATTTACATTTTGATTCCTCCTGAGCTATCTTACACTTTCTTATTTTATTTTGCATATTACTTGCATCTTAAATGACTCTTATAGTCATTTAAGAGTTTCTTCCTTATTATTTTTAGTCTTGTTGAGAAGTGATTCTCATCCATTGCAAGACCTGACACACAGTACGACTCCATGTCCTCTATTTCCATAGCTATGTCATGCCATGTTGCCTGCCAGCAATTGAATTGTGTCTTGATGCTTCATAAACCCCCAGGAGAAGACTTCTTTGAGGATTTTGTATCACATGGCTTGTGTGGGGTGTGTGCTCATCAGAGTGTTCTTTTTGACCCATCAATTCATACCTTACAGGATCATCTATAGGAATAGGAATCCTGATATGCTCTGCAAGTGACTGTCAGATCGCTGTCGATAGCTGCATTTTGTCAAAGAGTCAGAGTAATAGATAAATAAAAAATAGCTTTATGTAAAAGTATACGAGTTATCTAAATCCCTTTGATCCTTATTGGATGATCATGGGCGTATCATCACCATTTTATTCTCCAAAATACTAGCTCAATTGCACTTACAGTTCCTCTTTCATAGCTAAGCTGCATTTTGTGCCACTCCTAATCTGAATTTGAAAGATATCTTTAGTTTCCTTAAGCAGGTTATTGAGTTTTCTAAAATAAGATAACTGTCTGGTTTTTTGAGAAATTGAGAGCCTCTTCAAGATAGACTCTTCCATCCCTTTCCTTTGAAGGTAATCATTTGTTGGAAACAGTGAGCCAAGAACAAAAGAGTCACTGAGACATGACTAAAGCTTAGAGAATTTGTTCAGAAAAGTTCCCCAAATGCACATTTTTTGGAGGCAATGATTTAAGCCTTTGACACACTATCTTTCTGGTCCCCACACATAGGACCATCTGATTATGCCTATTCATAAATGGCTGAATTAATCTCAATCCTTTAAAAAGTTATTTTGTCTGTAGTCAAGAATGTGTTGCTTATTTACTGTCACTCCTAGAAGGTTCAATTTCTCTGGTAGTAACTGATAAAGAAGGGGATTTCTCAAAGTCAATCTCTCAAAATAAAGAACTTAAATCCATTTAACATACCTCTGGGAAGCAGATCTGCATTACCCTAGTCCATGACTTCTCTGGCAATAATAAGGTGTAAGAGAGTACACAGTCACTAGTGATTTCTGTAAGTGATACAGTGAGGGGACAGAGACAATGAGGCAAAAACAAAATGGGACCTGGGATTAAGGGATCTTCCACTCAGCCATGTGAAGAACGTTGAAAATTAATGTGGTATTGTTTAGCAAGCAGCTGTCAAGTTATTGTAATTTGCAAAATGATTTTTTTTCTCTTCTCTTCTCCTTTACTGCAGGCATATTAGAAATGGCTTCATTTCTGAGAGATGACAAAGTTAATCCTGTTTTGAGTTCTATTGGATGAAAATGGCATTTTGAGCTTGCTTTGCATTTACTGAATAAGCCATTGAGTCCAACATTTACTGAGTGCCATTAAGTGGAAGACACAGTGTTAGACATTAAGGTTATAAAGGTAAGTTAAGAATAATCATTTCCATCAAGATATGGAATGTTTGTTGGGAGCTACAAACAGAGCAGAGCATTGTAATTTTCTCTTTTTGTAAATATAGGAGTAGAGATAAGCAAAGGTGATGGACAAGACTCTGGTCAATCTAATGAATTTCTCCAAAGTGAAAGTGCATTGGCCTGGAGGCAGAGCTAAGTCAAACCCACAGGAAGGAGTCTTTGTTCTAAAGAAGGTGCCATGTCACTGCTGGGTTTTTTGAGGCTCTTTCAGAAAACACTCAGAGACAATCTATCCATGGAAACATTTCCCTCTATTGTAACTAGACACTAATGTACACAAGGTACTTCAAAAAGTTCATGGTAAAATGGAATTAAAAGATATTTATTTTGAGGCATAAAAATTGGAAATCTAGGCATAGCTTTTTTCATAATATCCATTTTCCATGAACTTTACTTTGACCTACTCTTCTACATAAATTTCAAAAGTGTTTGCACCAAAATGAACTCATCTTTTAGTTCCACTTTCCATGAACTTTTTGAAGTCCACTTATGTTAAAATAACTGAGATATATATCCACATGAGCAGGGGTACTGTGTTTTCAAATCCCAACACCTAGCAGGGTGTGGTATCTTGTATAAACAAAGTAAATATTTGAACAATTGAATCAGAAAAT
Organism: Oryctolagus cuniculus; assembly: GCF_964237555.1. Taxonomy (NCBI): domain Eukaryota; kingdom Metazoa; phylum Chordata; class Mammalia; order Lagomorpha; family Leporidae; genus Oryctolagus; species Oryctolagus cuniculus. The sequence continues at coordinate 43,471,196 of NC_091449.1, forward strand.
GACAGAAATTTAATTCTACTTAAAATAAGATCTTGAGAACGTTGTTAATACTACAATGTTCAAGTGCAAAAAATCACAAAATTAGGGCTATTATTATGACACAAAATATCAATTCAGATGTTAGGGTGGTTTTACACACTATGGGTCCAACATGGGCAAGGAGAAACTGTCCAGGTTTTGTTCATCGTAAGTGTAGAAATATCTAATTTATAAGAGTCAGTGATTTTTTGATGTGGCAGAGTCAGCTGTTGAGATGACGTGTGAAAAACAAAACAAACCAAGCACCTTTCCTAATCATTCCATGCCACCTACTTCTATGCCAAAGAATGCCAGAACTACAATTCCTTTAAATTTCAATGAATTTTTACCTATATTGCTTTATCAATAAAAACTTTTTTATTATAAGGAATGTACTGCACCCCCAAATGGCAACCATGATGTATATTTTAATCTTTTTGAAAGATGTATTTATTTGAAAGACAGAGTGACAGAGAGAGAGAGAGAGGCAGATTTTATACACACACACACACACACATATGGAAGCAAGGGCCAGCCTGGAACAAGTTGATGTCAGGATGCTAGAACTGCAACTGGGTGTCCCGCATGAGTGGCAGGGATGCAAGTATCCAGGTACCTGGATTATCACCTGCTGCTCTCTCCGGTGCATTGGCAGGGATCTAGATTGGAAGCAGAGCAGCTGGGACGTGAATCTGCACTCTGATGCTGGATGCCTGCAATGCAAGTGGTGGCTTAACCCATTGTGCCACAATGTCAGCCTCTATGATGTTTATTTTGATAAATCACATGCATTCTGTATCTGAGAGGTCTACCTGAGTGAAGCATATATCAGAAAATTACCCCGGTTCCCTTTTGTTGGAGACTTGCCAACTGTCGGGTAATTAGGGACTGACCGATAGCTATAGTCTCGGTTTGGTCCATTATGTTTTATTCTTTCTGCAGTCAAAAGACTTGTCATTTAAACAAAACTGTCATCACACGATAGTGGATATGATTATGCCATCCAAGACACCCACTCAGTGGCATCACACTTATCCTTCTCTCTGGACACAGAAACAAAGATGCTTTAGAAAACATTTTTCCCATTTCCGTAGATTTTCAAAGTTGGAGTTTCACTTTCGGCCGCCTATTTTGTTTCTAATTTTTTCAGCTTGGGTGAACAAACTATAGAGGGGAAGGAGAGAATTCAAATACTCTATTCTCACCCTTAGACATAAATGACATGGGCAATAAATGTAGATCTGCCACTTTTTATAGCTTCTGATTAAACACTCAGTCTTTCTAAGTTGCATTTCACTTATCTGTGAAGACTTGTGTATTCTTCATTCTTACATCCATTTCTTTTCAACAAGTGTGTGGATATACTGAAAATATAATATGTACCCACATAGGTGCTAGGATCACAATCATAAAGAGAAAGACAATCAATCATGAAGCTTAGTATGCTCCGTGTTTACTGAAAAGCTTTCATATTATAAACATGTATTTTGGAGACTTTAAACTAGTGAGAAACATGCCTGTAAGAAAATGACCTTTGAATGGCGATCTAAAGTCTAAAGATAAGTTAACTAGCTGAAGCAGGAAAGAAAAATTTCAAGTGAAAGGAAAAATCTCATTTGCAAGGGCCCTGTAGTGTGAAAGTTTGAAAAAAAAAAAAAAGGCCAGTGTGAATTTTACAGAGAGGAGAAAGACTATTGCTGTATCAGGACTTTCATGTGATCTTTCATGTGCATATGAACACCTAAGAATTTTCTTTTACATTCAGTTTCCAACTCAGCATGTTTGAAGTGAAACCTGAGATCTTGCTTTTCCAAAACAGACTTCCCAAGTATTATCAGTATTTTTGGCCCATAGACCTCACTTAGAGTAGCAAAGTCCTAATTGTAGTTTGGTTTCTGCTATTCTGGTTAATAGAAGGTAAGTATACTATTTATTTTCACATTACTTAGGAAAGAGTGAAGAGAGAATGTCAGGCATATCAATACAATGGCCGTGTCATTCTCTTATTTCCTTCTCCTCTCACTTTTTCCCAGTTTTTACTACTAACCCCTTTCTAAAACATATGTACAGGAAAAAGTATTTTGCTCTACTGTAAATAACTATTCTCTACACAAAAGAAGTGGGATATGATTGGCTTGGCTAGGGTCTCAAACCAAGTGTCTTAGGTATGGTTAAGTTATTGGCTCATCTGTTGTAAAGAGGTTACCCAGGTTAAGGATAGATATATCGGGGCCGGCGCCATGGCGCACTAGGTTAATCCTCCGCCTGCGGTGCTGGCATCCCATAGGGGTGCTGGGCTCTAGTCTCGGTTGCTCCTCTTCCAGTCCAGCTCTCTGCTGTGGCCCGGGAGTACAGTGGAGGATGGCCCAAGTGCTTGGGTCCCTGCACCCGCATGGGAGACCAGGAAGAAGCACCTGGCTCCTGGCTTCAGATTGGCATAGCTCCGGCCATTACGGCCATTTGGAGAGTGAGCCAACAGAAGGAAGACCTTTCTCTCTGTCTCTCTTTCATTGTCTGTAGCTCTACCTATCAAATAAATAAATAAAAATCTTTAAAAAAAAAAGGATGCGTGTATCAAGATGTAATATTTGCGGAGGAGTAAGTCTGAGTTTAACAATGACTCCAGCTTTGTTTCTCCCAAATATATTAAAAAAATGAAGCCATAATTCAAGAGTTTTGAGTAACTGGGCAAGAAACAGAACGAGGTGTCACTTACCTTTGAATAATTTATTTATGCATTAACTTGAGTAAACTAGCTGTTTAAGAAGGGAAGAAAGAAAATTACAAATGTAATACTAGTAATAATAACTCCTCACACTGTATGTTGGAAATAAATAAGTGATTAGAGTCTACCTTTAGGTGCACCAATTCTACAAATAATTTCTGTGGTATCTCAGAATAGTCATTGAAAGTCAACATTACAGGTGATCTGAGATCTCATCATAAGCTCTGCTGGTAGATGTAGACTTTTTATGAAACCACAGATTCTTTGTTTAGTAGGTACCTTTCAGTGGAATGAAAGTTGAAAATGAAGAAGCCAACATAATAATGTGATATTAAGGAGTGTATGTTGTCATAATAGGTAGGCCCCTGCTTGGGATGCCCGCATCCCATGTTGGAGACTATAGGCTTGAGTCCCAGCTCTTCCCCCAATTCCAATTCCCTGCTAATGTATAACTTGGGAAGAAGTAGGTGATGTACTGCTGACATAGTTGTATCCCAGCTGCCTAGGTAGGAGACCAAGATGGGGTTTCCAGTTCCCAGATTCAGGTTGGCTCTGCATGGGTTATTGTGGGCATTTGGAGAATGAACTAATGGACAGAAGGTCTCTGTCTCTTGCTAATTCTCTATATCTTTGCCTTTCAAATAAATAAATAAAAATTAAAAAGAAGAAAAATGTATCAAGGTAGTTTTGATATGATTAAGATGGTTGAAAACAATCCAACAACACATTATAAAACAGCACAAGCTTCAGTTATCTCATGTGACCCTGCATACACCATTGGTTCATCTACTATACACTTTAAGTGTATTCCACGAATATCCTTGACTTTAACATGTTTACCTTCTACCAGCAAGGACAATAATGGTTATGATCAATTTACATAAAAGTTTGAGTGATGGGAAACATTCCAAACTTGCCTGTGTGAGTCAGAAAGATCTTTATAGGAGTGAAAGCATATCAGAACTTTCTGCCAAGGCTTAGAGAATTAGTGGGGGATTATACAGTGGCCGGAATCTAAAGGTAGAACAAAGAGCCATTTACAATTATCTCACATATTCTCCAAGAATTTATTGGTAGGTCCCAATAACCGTATATGAGTATCTGTGTGTGAGTCAAAATAGGATACAAGATCAGGAATAAATTCTGTTGAGAGGAGATTAGCCTAGAGAGGTAGGAGGGAGATGTCACAGACACACATTATTTGCCCTTTAGTTTTATACCTGTTCTCACTTAATGGTCAGGACAACCCTGCAGATAGCAAAAGAAGTATTGGGCAGATTGTTAGCACTTAATTGATATTGATATCAATGGAGTCCTATTGGCACTAAAAGGCAGAATGGTGTGTGTGTGTGTGTGTGTGTAAATAAGGGTTGGCAAAACTTTCTACAAGGAAAATAATGGAAAAGAAGTATCTTTATTACTAGATTTTCAGCATTGAGGATGCATAACCAGTGAAAATCCACAAATATTTTAATGAAGATTTAGTAAGAAAAATATTATTTCATTAATTAAAACATTTTAAAATGTTGCGGAAAGCTTCAAATAACAGGCATTGTTGGTAAATATTTTAGAGTAAAGATCCTATTTGATTCCATAAGTACTCACACTTCCAGATCAATGTAGTCTCACTGCAATTCCACTAGGAAATTATTGTTAAAAGGTTATGAGTGAAGAATTGTGTGTGTGTGTAGTTTGGTGATTAGATAATTGGATAGTTTACAATGTTAAGCAGCAGTAACTATAACACAGGTGATTGTAGTAACAGCCTTCTATAAAACATAAATGTCAGTCTAGCTTCTTTTTTAAAAAAACATTTAAAATGCAGAGTGACAGAGAAAGAGGGAAGGAGAGAATGTGAGAGATGGGGATAGAGAGAGAGAGACAGAGGTAGAGATCATCCATTTGCAGAGTCATTCTCCATATGGCTGCAATGGCCAGGAGTAGGCCAGGATGAAGCTATGAGTCAGAAACTCTATCCAGGTCACCTGTATGCAGGGCAGGCCTCCAAACACTTGGGCCATTTATCTGCTGCCTGCCCAGGTGCATTAGCAAGAGGCTGGATGGGAAGTGGAGCAGCTGGGACTGGAACCGGGACTCTAATATGGGATGCCAGTATTTCAAGTGATGTCTTTACTCACTGTACCACAACTCTGGGCCCTAGTCATTCTACCTTCTTTAAGTCAGATCTCATGCTATAAAATGCAGGGGGAGAAGGAAGAACATACAAGATAGCAATTACCTGTTTTCTTTATTGTTTAGTTCACGCTTCTCATTAGGAGACTGCTAGTGGTCTACATATTGTTGTTGAACGAATGTTGTAACTGTGACATATATCTACTGAAATTTACTGAAATTCTTTTCTTGAATGTTGTGTCTGTCTAAAAAACAAAACCATATAAAAAGAAATATCCACACACAGGCACCCATACAAAATGAGATCATGGTCTAGTTTAAATGGCAAAGCTAGGAGGGAACAGAAGAAGGGAACAGAGAGGGAAGATAGTTCTCAATTTACTATGGTTCAGCTTAGTTTTTCAACTTTATGATGGTGTAAAAATGTCCCCATAAAGTCATTCTGTTCTTCACTTTTAATACTCCATAATTACACAAGATAGGCAACACTTAATTATAAAAAGGCTTTGTGTTAGATGATTTCACTTAACTCTAAATGTTCTGAGCACATTTAAGGCAGGCTACACTAAGCTATGATTTTTGGCAAATTAGGTGAATCAAATGCACTTTCCATTGGCAGCATTTTTAACTTTAGGAGAGATTTTCTGAAATGTAAACCCATTATAAGTAGAGGAGCAGGGCCAGCTCCATGGCGCAGTAGGTTAATCCTCTGCCTGCACCGCTGGCATCCCATATGGCCACTGGTTCGAGTCCTGGCTGCCCTTCTTCCAATCCAGCTCTCTGCGATGGCCTGGGAAAACAGTAGAAGGTGGCTTAAGTCCTTGGGCCCCTGCACCCTCTTGGGACCGGGAAGAAGCTCCTGGTTTCTGGCTTCGGATTGGCGTAGCTCTGGCCGTTGCGGCCATCTGGGGAGTGAACTAATGGAAGGAAGACCTTTCTCTCTGTCTTTCTCTCTCTCTGTCTGTAACTCTACCTCTCAAATAAGTAAATAAAATCTTAAAAATAGAATAAAAATAAGTAGAAGAGCAGATGCTATTTCTTAAGATACAAATGTCTTTTGATATGAAGGAAAAAACAACACATAGAGAGTGGAGGAGAAATAGGCTAATGAGGCTCATTTTGCTTTCCTTAGAAGTTATTAGTATCTACTAAGAACTCAACACATCATGGTACTTCCACAATTCTATAAATCTACAGTTTGTTGAGAAAAGGGAAGTTTTGTATACACATTCGTGTCAATGTGATATGCACTTCATGACTGTTACAGTTATACAAAACCTGATAGATGCTTAGGAAACATTTATTGACTGCTTAATTAAAATAATGTAATTGTCAGAAGGAGAAAGGTAGTTGTGTCTTTGAATAGGCAATGATGTGTTTTTTCCTCTTTTTCTTTTTTTGTCCTTTTTCTGTAGCATCTCATCTAACTTCTTCTTTCATCTTAAAGAATTCTGTTCAACTCCAAAGGTAAATTGCAGAAATGTATGTGTGCATACATGTCTGTGTGCATCTGTATGTACGAGTTTGTACCTATATAAATATCTGTACTGGTGAATACATATATATATTCTTGTGTATTTATGTACGTATTAATGTGTACGTGTTTATAAGTGGTGTGTGTGCACATAGATATGTAACTGTGTGTAATTGTATCTGTATATGTGAATTTTTTCTGCCTATGTTTCCAGCAATGTGTGTGTATGTGTACATGTTTATATATACATGAGCTTGTATCTGCTTCTCCATATGTATTTGTGTACCTATGCAGACATCTGTGTTTCTCCGGGTGTATATGTCTGTCTGTATTATGAATTTGTATGTTTGTGTATAGATGTTTCTCTGTACATGTATCTACTTATGTAAGTTTGTGCATCCCTACACATCCACTGTTAAACATATTTGCTACTTTCTAAATAAATGAAACTGTTGCTTGCAGAAAAAAAATAAGCTATTTAGAATCTAATGTTCTGGAAAAATTCATATTACAAGACATCTGCTTATACCAAATTCTATTTTGTCTACATTTAGCCACAGGTGTTAAAAAAATGATAAGCACTTAGAGAGCAGACAAACCAAAAACTGTAATAGCATTCTTACTCAACTCTCACAGTGAATGAAAGTATAAGCAATGTGAAAATGTCAGTCCAAGATTTTCCTAAGTGAGTTCTTGTTGATGTAAACAGGACTCATTTCTTGTAGAATGTGCTGACACAGGACACACTGTAAAAGTTTATAGTGCAAAGAATCTGCTTACCTGATATTAATTTACTTTTAACAGTTTAATATAATATTGATTGAATTAGCATTTGGATTAATGGCCTTTAAATTCAAAGGGTCTGAAGCAGTAGTCTCTCTCTCTCTCTCTCTCTTTTTTTTTTTTGACAGGCAGAGTTAGACAGTGAGAGAGAGAGAGAGAGAGACAAAGAGAAAGGTCTTCGTTTTTCCGTTGGTTCACCCCCCAAGTGGCCGCTATGGCCGGTGCCTTGTGGCCGGCACGCTGCACTGATCCAAAGCCAGGAGCCAGGTGCTTTCTTCTGGTCTCCCATGCGGGTGCAGGAGCCCAAGGACCTGGGCCATTCTCCACTACTCTCCCGGGCCACAGCAGAGAGCTGGACTGGAAGAGGAGCAACCGGAACAGAATCTGGCGCCCCAACCGGGACTAGAACCCTGGGTGCTGGTGCCGCAGTTGGAGGATTAGCTTAGTGAGCCCCGGCGCTGCCAAAGCAGTAGTTTCTTAATATAGAATGATAACTGAAAAGTCAAAAAGTTTGAATATCAGTTTTCTAAGTATGTATACCTATCTATCTCACATATCATTACATACTCACAGTATGTGCTAGTATTAATTCATACTATGTAAGGATATAAATTAAATATGCAATTTAGGTGCTATACAGGTATACATGTCACACATAAACACACACACTCATGTATATATGTCACAAGCACACATATATAAAATACATCAAATTAGATTAATGTGAAGATCTCAGAGAGCACTTGTTGAGTGCCTGATGAATGCCAGATGTTGTGCTTGGCACAGAATAAGAAAATGAAAACCATGTTCCCAGAACTTAAGGGACCCAGCTTTAAATGGGAACAGGGCTGGCTATACCTTTTTTTAGGTCCTGCTTAAAAAATGAAGGACGTTAGATTTTTGTTCAAAAGGCAGAAAAAGCGCCATTAAAAGTGCATGAAATGTTTCCTCTTCCTCCATATTTTCTCCCTCTCCACTTATATTGCCTTTTTTAAAATTTGCTGGTACATGCCATTATAAATAAAGGCAATTAAAATTGTACATTATTAGTGTTAATGTTACCATTGGTCTTTCTATCACACAATGATAGAGCATTTAACCCTTTTGCAGAATCAGTGACGTTGCACACTGTCTCTGCATGGTTCATCTTTGGAGGGTGCCTTGAGTTAATCAGAGCAGACAAACACAAGCCAAGCTCAGAAAGGCTGGAAGGACAGGAGCGGGTATTTAGCTTAGTGGTTAAGGTGCCTGTGTCCCTTATTGGAGTTCTGGGTTTGATGGCTGGCTCTGGCTGCTGTCTCCAGTTTCTGCTTAATGCAGACTCTGGGAAAAGGTGGTGAATTAAGTAATTGCGTCCATGCCAAGCACAATAATGATGTGGTTTGAGTCCTGGCTCCTGGCTCCACCCCTGGACCAACTGTGGCTATTGTCATTTCAGAAGTGGAGTAGTGCGTGGGAGCTCTGACTGCTCTGTCCCTCTCAAAAAAACATAATGAGCTCTTCAATGAGAAACATAACAGGAACAGATACACTGTACAGTCTCATAATGTCAAAATCCTTCATTGATATTCAGCAGCATCAGTCATTCATAGAATATTGATGAATGATTGATGGAAGAATGGAGCACGCCTGTTACTAGAGTCTTTGCTTTTTGAGATTTCTCTGATTAGCTTTCATTGGTGCATATTATTCATGCTTTTAGGTAACTAGTTAAATCCAACTTGACAATGTGTGGTTAGACTGTTATCACAATAGATATGTGCCTGGGTGCCCCAGATAAAGTCTGCTTATTGAGTATAGACATATATTTTAAAAATTCCTATGGCCTTTGTGTTTGATTGTTCAGGAAGAGAGTCTGTCAACTTGAAGTATCCACATAGAGAAACAACCATTCTTTTTCTCTCTCATCCAGCTTGTTCACAAAGATGAGATTATAGGTCTGAAGTAGGGATTAAAAATAAAGTCAGAAATATTTACAAGACACATTCTTTGTCGCAGACTCATGACAAAAGATGCGACTTCAGGCAGTTACTATGAAATCTGCTTTCCTATTAGGGAGTCCCTAACTTTTCTTTATCCTGTCACTTCATAAAGCTGTCTTCTTTCCTGGCATTCCCAAAGTAACATGTGTTCTTCCTGCTTTATACATATTTGAAATCCTATATTCATTTGTCACAGTGATTGTAAATATATTTTATTATGTGTGTATGTTAAACTAAGTTTAATTTAGTATTGTCTTCAAAACTAAATTACTCAGAGAAGATGGGCTGTGTTATTCTTTTTCCCACTGATACAAGTTACCAGCATTGATTTTTTTGTTGTTTTTAGAACCTTCTCAGTATGTGTTATATTAAATTAAAATCAATTAAATTAATTAGTCCCAATAATTCACCATGACTTTAACATCATACAATGAAATTATTTTTCAAAAACTGGCCTATTAAATGCTTTTTCTTAAGGTATAGCTTAGGTTACAGATTCACAGCCTCTGAGTTATAGACCACTTTATCCAGGTAAGGAGAATGGGAGGAGATCATTTAGGGATGGGTGTAGGTTTTAAAAAGGATCTGATAATACATAAACTTTATTAACAGTTCTTTAATGGTGAATAGTAAATTTTAACCAATATTTTATCAGAGTCTTGAAACTTGGACTTTTTAGAAAAATCTCCTCATTTCTAAAAGAGTGAGGAATCTATGACTTGTTAGAAATACAAAAAAAAGTCTTTTTTTTTAACTTTTATTTAATGAATATAAATTTCCAAAGTACGACCTATGGATTACAATGGCTTCCCCCCCATACCGTCCCTCCCACCCACAACCCTCCCCCCTCCCACTCCCTCTCCCCTTCCATTCACATAAAAAAAATATCTTTTTACATTTGGGGTGGGTGGGGCTAGTCCCTAGGGACACATGAGAGACTTGTATCTGTTTGTCCTGTTAAGGAATTCTACTGCACTACAACATTTGCCTGTTTTATTGTCACTATCCTCATTTTTTTTTACTAGTTTAACCACATTTTAATTATTTATTTGACAGAAAAAGAGACAGAGAAAGGGAGAGCTCCCATCTGCTGGTTAACACCTCAGATATCCACAGTGACCTGGACTAAAACCCGGAGCCAGGAATGAAATCCAGGTCTACCATGTGAGTGGCAAGATCCTCATTACTTGAACCATCACCACTACCTTCCAGGGTCTTCATTATCAGGAAGTCAGGAATTGGAGTCAGGAGTTGGAGCTGAGAACTGAACCCAGCTACTTCCACGTGGGATGTGGGTATTGTAACCACTAAACTAAATGCTTGATCCTGTAACAACTTTTCAAGTAAGCAGTAATTTATTGAGCACTTGCAAAGTATAAGCACAACATGTGACAATGAACATACATAAATTTTCATCCTCAAAACAATTCTGTCTGGAAAATATTCTCATCTATATTTTGTAAAATAGGAAGTGAGGCTGCCAGGGAGTCTCAGAGTTCCAGAGTCTTTCATTAGCAGAGCCGAGGATTCAATCCAGGTCACTCTGACTGTAAAGCCATTGTTCTTTCTCCCTAACATGTTTCTTAAAATGTAGCATCTGCTGGCTGGCAGCGTTTGCAAGGACTTCAGGCTGATTGGACTGGACACCAGGTTTTAACATTGGGCAACATTTCCTGTGGCTATGACTTGGGCCTTGGAGCTGCAGCATATATGTTTAAGTGTGTGACATCAAGGTTCTATTTTCAGACATTTAAGCTGATTGGGACTTTCTTAGTCTTTGTTTATTTTGGCAATTCATTTAATCTTTATATATTCTAAGAAAATGTCAATTTTAGCTCCAGTGCAAATGCTACACTCTGATGTAAACTCCAGAGCTGAACTTGAACAAACTTAATGCATTCCATTTTGTAATGTAATAACCAAGTTTAAATCCGACTGCTCTAGGAAACGACCAAGAATGTAAGGGCGATTTAAAGCCTAATGATCATATTTGCTGCTACTGATGGTGATGATGATGTCTGCTGCTTAAAATGACTGTAGCCAAGACATGCAAAGCAATCAATTATGAGCTCCTAACATAAATAAATAAATAAAAAAGAAGAAGAGAATGTTATTTCATTCAGGAAATACCTTCCTCATTTCCCATAATAAAAAAAAAATTCAATGGTAGTATTTCTGTTTCCATCTTCGCTGGCTCAGATCCCAAATCAAGAAACACAAAGTTTATAACTCTTCATCTGTGATATATTGATTCTAGGTATTTAAGAAATATTTCTTAGCTTCTGCTTTTCTTGGTTATGGGCTTGCTGCAGGAAGCAGCTTAAATTTAGGGTTAACAGCAAAGGTATTGCAAAAGAATGAGCCATGAATCAGGAGCCTACCTCTCTATAATTGTGGAATACATTTGACCTTGTCACTGTTTGAACTATTACTCCATCACCTTAAGAGGGGATGAAAAGAATGCCTATCTCACAGAGACGGTTTTGAGTATTAAACAAGGTAATATATGTGAAACAGTAAGTCCAGAAGTTGCCATATATTATGTTCTTAGTAATTTAAGTTATTTTAATAAACCATTATAGATTATAGATTTTAGAACAAGGGGCTGGTGACTTCATTTCTAAAGATAATTGATTTAGAGGTCTAGACTGGAGAGAGTTGGTCAGCATGCTAGGAGCAGAAAGAGGTGGTGATGGTTCTGCAGCATAACATGCAGAGTGTTTCTGTGAGACTGGTGACAAGGTAACTTCTTAGAAGGAAAAAAAAAAGAGAGAGAGACCTGGCATTGATTAATTGATCTGTAAGAGTCAGTGCTATACTCTGTGGTGCACACTTATTAATTCATGTATCCATATTTGAAGCTCTGAGAATTAACCAGGAAGCAATAGCCAGAAAAGTTGGAGTGGGCCATTTATTTTAAGGGGATCACAAGTTATAGTGAAAGTAACAGTTTGAGTCCATAACCTTTACTTGCTCTAATAGTTGGAACAGGTTATTTTATGTACAAGTATCTCTACTTTTGCATCTATAAAATATGGGTAATACTGCTTAGGGGACAATTAGAAGAGCATTTGTATAATATTGGAATTTATACAGTAATTTTTTAGACATTGTAACATAATTTATTCTCAATTTTTTTCTTCTCCCACATCACCAGATTTCCTTCCAGTAAGGAAATCTGTCTCTCTCTGTAACTCTGCCTTTCGAATAAATAAATCTTTTTTTTTAAAAAAAGAGAAAGGTCCAGCCTTAAAACTTTAAAAAAGAAGCTGATATTCTCACCTCCTCACTAATTGCTAGAGTTGCTACAACTCATCTGTACAAATACTTGAGTTTATTTTTTGTGTCTTATAAAAAAAGTCCATTTACTTTGGTTTACTTTGCAAGTGAGTCCTCTTGTACTCTATTGCATGAACTTTCATTATACTTTAAGATATATTGGCCGGCGCCGCGGCTCAATAGGCTAATCCTCCACCTGCGGCGCCGGCACTCCGGGTTCTAGTCCCGGTTGGGGCGCCAGATTCTGTTCCGGTTGCTCCTCTTCCAGTCCAGCTCTCTGCTGTGGCCCGGGAGAGTAGTGGAGGATGGCCCAGGTCCTTGGGCTCCTGCACCCGCATGGGAGACCAGGAGAAGCACCTGGCACCTGGCCCCTGGCTCCGGATCAGCACGGTGCACCGGCCGCAGCGCACCGGCCGTGGCGGCCATTGGAGGGTGAACCAATGGAAACGGAAGACCTTTCTCTCAATCTCTCTCTCTCTCTCACTGTCCACTCTGCCTGTCAAAAAAAAAAAAAAAAAGATACGTTGTAATGTCCTCTCCTCCATAAGGCCTTCCTCAGCATTCCTCACCCCACCACAAGGTCTTCCAGATTTGGTCACTTGTTACTGTGATCACATAGCAATGTCCATTTACCTATTGGTACTCACATCCAATAACGTGTGTGTGCGCACATGCCTATCTGCTTCTCCAGAGAGTAAACTTCCAGAAGTCAAGCCTTACTCTGTTTTTTTTTTTTTTTTTTCATATTTATAGTACCTGGTAGAACATCTGGCAAAGAGACAGCACTGAATGGATGCTAATTAATATAATAATATTAGCCCAATGGGTGGCTGGTTAGCTCAGTTGGTTACAGCATGGTGCTAATAATATTAGCCCATTGATATTGCTGCTATGATATGATGAAGATCGGAAATAAAGAAGAAATTTCCATTATGTTTCAAATAAAGTGTGAAAAAATTCTTACATACACACTATATGAGAAATAACAGCAGAGGCATATTATCAGTACGTAACTTTCATAGCCTATTGTGAGTCACAGCACTTCTTCAAAGTGGATGCTGGATGTTTCTAGCTCTAAACGACTAAAAGGGTTTTGTAGTTTCATTCGTAATTAAACACCTTTCTCTCGTCTTCCCTCCCACTTTCACCATCAGTACACACAGTCACACCCTAAACTCAAATGCCTCCTGATCTAGTTCCTGCCTTTTAGTGTTTTCCTTAGGAGCTGCTCATTTTGTCACGAGCAACCAAATCCAAGAACTTTACTCTCACGATTCTTTCATACATTCACTTTACGTTTGGCCAGGTTATCCCAGGACTGAGGAGCTGCCACGTGGTGGGCACACTGGCGCCAAATGGAGGTGCAGTCAGTTGTTGTTAAGCTAGCTCACTCTCCTTGGTAAGGTAGATTGGCCCTGGGCAGCTGAGAATATGTTTTGAACACTTGGCCAACAGCACTTGGATTCCCTAATGGCTCCATCTCGGTCTATAGCTAAGTGGACGTGAAATCAATACGCACTCGTGGAAAGCTGGCCCTGGTGAGATGCATTCTAAATAATGCAGCGTATAGTAACAATCGGATGGTGCATAATTCCCTCCATCTAAAACAAAATTGATTTTTGTCCTCTAACTACTATCCCTGCTCTGCAGAGGGATCTATTTTCATTTAAAGTTTCAAACTTTTCAGCCATGCACCATAAACAAACACTAAAAGATTTCATAATATTCTCAAGATTGTCCACTTTTAGCAGCGAAGAAGTGCCACTAAGAATGCTAAGGGCTAAAAAGTAATAAACCATCAAAAAGCTCCATTGCAAATGCTCTGAAAAAATCCTTTTCCTTCCCTAGCTCAGCAGGATGCAGCTCTGCTTGCACTTCCAGGCCAGGATCCAAAAGGTTGCCTTTGGCCTTATCTGACCCCCTTTATTCCATGCCTGAGAGGGAAGAAGAAATACTCAGAAGATAGAATGAATGAACTAAATGGTCTGCTCTGGTCTCTACTCTCTCAATGTCTGCTGCTGGGAGAAAGAAAAAGAAAAGAAGATTAGATTCTAAACCAGGGCTTCTTATTAATATGCATTTGGATCTCTTGGTGATAGTGATAAATTGCTGCTTCCATAGATTTGGGGTGAGGCCTGAAATTCTGCATTTCTAACAAGCTCCTCGGTGACACTGATGCTGCCAGTCCAAGGACCACATTTCTAGTCTTGTGTTGGGCAGAATTCTAAAGATGTCCCTCTCCCTCCAAGATTCATGGACCTTGGTTATTTAATCAAATAATCATCTAGTGACTCTGGGAAGGGAGTTTGCAATTGTAATTGAAGTCCAGTGTCAGTTTCAATTGACTTTAAGAGAGGGAGGTATATGTGCTGCCGAATCGAGCACTAAGAGGGGGAGGTTATCCTGGTAGATCTGATCTAATCTCATGGGACCTTTAAAAGGCAGAAAAGAAGGCTGGAGTCAAAGAAATGCAACACAGGAGAAAGGTTGACACACTGTTGTTGCTTTGAACATGGGGGAGACTAATCACAAAATGTTAAGGAGACTTCAGCTGGCATGAAATAGGGCCCTCCCATCCAACCTAGGACTGCAAGGAACTTGATTCCACCAAAACCTTGTATGGTCTTTGGAGGGAATGCATGCCCAGAACCTCCAAAAGAGAATGCAGCCTCGCCGGCACCTTGAGTTCTGTCTGGAGAGGCTCTAAGGAGGAAGCCCAGCGTAGTCTCTGAGCCCAAACTACAAACACACAGGTGCTATGACAGGAAAGGGAAATTGTTTTAAGATATTCAATTTGTCATAATTTGTAGTGTGGCAGTAGAAAACTAATTAATCAGGAAGGTTCTAATTCAATAGAACCTACCAAAATCTTGCCATTCATGTGTGAGTAAGAAGTAAATTTGGATCACTGTCCTTGAATATGTAAGGATAGAATGGCTTTTAGGAAGAGAACAAAGAATTTGTAGTTGGAAATACACATATGACAGTCTCATGGTGTGTTAGTTATCTTTTTTCCTAGTATAATAAAGCACCTGAAGCATGCTAGCTTTATAAACAAAAGGAGTTTGTTTTAGCTCAGCCTTCTAAAGGCAAAAGGCCTAGTGGCCTCATCTAATGATGGTCTTGCTGGCTGAGTCCCAGGGCAGCACAGAACAACGATGGCAATACAGAGGGAACCTCTGCGTGTAAATCTGTTTTCTTAAAAAGACACCATTATTTGTCAAAAGGGATCTTATCTAACGACTACATATAATCTTGGTCATTTTCCAAAGGCCCTACATAGAAACACTGTAATGGATTAAGTTTCCTGAAGTAGCATTACCTTATGACTCTGGAGTTCAAATTCTTGCATGAGTTTGGGCGCCACGTCATCTTAAAATCATAGATATGTGCTCTCAGTTCTTCCCTTATTGCTTTGACCTTGCAAAACATCTTTAAACTTCTTTGGGCCTCAGAGTGGTCAATGCAAAAGAAACAAGCAAAGCCTGTTTAATAGTACACCTCCTAAACGATTGCTAGAATTAGGTTAAGAATAACATTCAAAATAAGTGAAAAAGCCATCTAAACTATGAAATGCTACAGATGTATACTGAATCAGATACAGTACACATTTAAATTATGCCTCATTGAACTTCTCTCTGGCCATAAAAAGTTCTTGAGTTGCTAAAATACGGTAACTTATTGTTCAAAAGTCTCATCGTTCCTAGTGAGATTAGATGAGAGTGAATATTAACACGTTGAAAATACCTTGTTGTCACCTACTCTTTTTATCAGATAGCAATTTTATAGTGCAATCGCAGACATAATTCTATACCATGTCTTTTTTAAGAGCTGTAAAGTAAAAACTATTTTATTGGATTAATTGGAGAAACTTGTCCAATCCAACTTTCTTTCTCTTTTGCTGTCAAATGCACTTATGGAGATTGTAAATAATTCAGGTATTATTTGCAAACAAGAGTGTTCTAAGATGAACTCCATGAACTCCGTGGAAATTGTTAAGAGATAAGATACAGGTGAATTGCAAGTTAGGAAAAAGCAATGCAGAAATGTGCTCAGGATTAATAGGAGTGTTATCTAATATTTAGTATTTTCTTCTTGCATGGTGCCAAATCATTATTTTGTGGCAACCTTTCCCCTGCTTTTAGTGTGTGTTAACTTTCTGTGGTGAGCAGATGTGGCCACACACATTCTGTTTGGCAGAAGGCAGATGCCCGCCCCTGAAATGGGTGCCTGGTTCCAAGGGCAACATCTGGATCACTGGCTTGGCTGTGTTCCTGTCTGTGCTTGTGGCTATACAATGCTCCCTGGAGACATTTTATGATTAGTCTGCGACAGAGTTGGCAGGAGTGTCCTGTCTCCCTGACAACCATTTTCCCTTTGATTCTTATACATCTGCTCAGTCACATACAGTACTTGGGAAACTTCTCCCAGCTCATTGCTGATCACAAAGCAGATGACAGAAGACTTTTGTTGAATACGATATCGTTTTTCCTGGTGTCCAAAGCTCTTGTTTCCCAGCATCCTCACAAATGCTTCATACTGCAGTGTTCCTCTCCACAAGGCCACATGGTTTAGGATGGAGTGCTAGACTCTTCTGAGTGCTCACTGGCACACCTTGAAACGGTAAGGACTTCTCAGAAGCCAGGTGGTTGGAGAAGCTGCTGCTTGGCCAGGCTTCTTGTTCTTGAATAAAGATCTGGTTGGATGAACCTGTTTTGTATTCTCTCTCTCTGTCTTCTTTAGAGCAAGCCTCTTACGGCATCAAGAACTCAGGCTTCTTTATCCGAAAGAGCATTAAGCTATACTCTTATTTTTTTCTTTCCTAGCAAATAGCTATTGGTACCAAGTGACGTCACTCAGACTATTCTCTTGTCTGCAAAGAAACAAGAATGTGATTGAGGCATTTCACAAAGCGAAGTCAGTTTTTAGTCATTATCCAGGTGCTATTGGAGAAGAGATTAGAGCTCTGAGGATGAATTTTTTTTCCCAGCATATCTTTGTATATTTTCATTCATAAAGGTTTTGAATTATACACAGGAGGAAAAGAGTAAGATTCACAAGAATCCACTATGACTAGTAATTTAAAGATATTAATTAAAATTATAATACTACCCTTAAGGATGAGAATGTTCATATTCCCATTGAAGCACAGAGAATTCACACAATTTGAGAGTGCAGTAGGGCAATCCTAGTACCTAGCACTTTGTTCTAATGACCTGTGTAATGGGAGTAGTACAGGCTATGCAAAGTGAGGATGATTAATCTAGCAGGGTGATCACGGAGGGGGCTGCCATGGAGGACAGAGTTCAAGAATAAATTTAGCATTACTGTTTTCTCAGATCCATTGAAATGATCAGGGTGGGATTAAATATGCTTCCAAACAGAGGGTCTCTCAAGCTGTGGTTTATGGGCTAGAGGTAGGATAAGAGGACATGAGGGGCCTAGGAGCTATTTAAAACAAGTCCAACTCCCCTCTACTGATTCATTCTACCACTTCCTATTGGAAACCTCCATAAATGTCACCCTGACATTTTTCATACTTCCCTGCCAAAAATAAAATTAATTGTGACAAAGATATTAATATGAGATATTAATGGGGAAATGGAAATGGGGTAAGAGGTATATGGGAACTCACTGTATTACTATCTCACCATTTTTGTTTTGTAAATTTAAAACTGTTATAAAATAAAATGTCATTTTCAAAAGGAAAATTTAACAGTAGAGAAGCAGGTATTAGGAGCCTAAAAATCAAGAGATAATTCAGTTCAGGAATGATGTCAGCATAACAATGAGTCTGCAGCTTTTGAGAATCTGTAGGTTACCTTGTTTTATCAGAACAGAGTGTATGTTTGTTTGGCTAACTGCAAGTTTTGGGTGTCAAGGATTCCTTGCATTCTAAGGTGTATCAGCCCAACATCCAACATAGTGGTACCAGTAAAAATATAAGGTGTCTGAAATTACTTTTCAGGTCCATATTTCTTTCTTTTAATCATTTCTTCTTTATTCTGGATATTACCAACATTCTGTCTGCCTTTTTTCCTGTTATAAATATTATTAAAATATAGCTCTGTGGACTTTTTCAGAGGACAATCTTGGATTCAGATGACTAGATTAAAAGGGATGGGCACTTGGTCTAGTGGTTAAGGTTCCATTTGGGACGCCCACATCCCATGTTTGAATGTGTGTGTTCAGTTCCTGCCTCTGCTGCCTGCCTCCAGCTTCCTGCTAATGTAGTCTCTGGGCAGTAGCTGATTCCCTTCCACTGCTATGCAAGACCTAGACTGAGTTCCTGACTTCCAGCTCTGTTCTAGCTCAGCCCTGGCTGTTGGGGCATTTGGGGAATGGACCAATGTAAGGCTACCACAAAACACACCAAACACCGGAGTAAGGGAAAGGGTTTATTGCGAGAAACCCAACAGACCAGAGGGAAGAGGCAAAGAGAGAAAAGAGAGAAGAAGAGCATAAGAGAGAGAGAAATCAAGAGACGGAGAGAAAGAGAGCCACGTGTTCAGGAACAGGTCCTCTTAAAACTTTGCTTGGGGGCGGGCAGGGAAGTAGGAGCAACGAATCCCATTAGGATGGGAGTGAAGCTGACTCGGGTGGTTGGACCATGTGGCTACCTGGCTTGCAGCAATGGGGGCTAGAGCCTGGGGTGTAGATCATGCCATCTAACAATGAGGAGATGGGAGTTCTCTACCAGTCTGTCTCTGTCTCAGTCCACCTCCCTCCCCTGTCTCACAATTAAAATAAATATTTTTTAAAGAAATTAGAGATAAAAAGTATATAATGAGTGAACATGTAATTACAAGAGTGGGGAACATCCGGCACAAGGGTCATATAAGGCCTGTGAAATTTTGGTTTGGCCATGCCAAGGCAACTGCAGGCAGGACTTGAAATTCAATGAACTTACGGCAGGCTAATTTTTAAGTTGATAACTCTGTGTGTGTCATGAATGATGTTATAAGTATCCAAATGGCCCTTGGCAGAAAAAAGTTTCCTCACACTGATAAGAGTGCCCAGTATAGCTATAAAATACTCCAAAAGCTAGCTAATGCTGGACGTTCCTACTCCTATATTAACTGTGTGCTCTTCAGTCACTCAACTATGAGATCTGAAAAAATTTTGGTTTCTTCATCCCTACAATGAGAATCGATAAGAGCACTTACTTTTTGAGACTGTTGTGAAAATTAGAACTGAAGGAAAATATCTGGACAGAGCCTGACTCATAGTAGAACTGTGACTGTAAAAATTGTGCTTTGGGGTTGAGTGTACAGACTTTTAAGGTAGAGATTAGCATGAAAGAGGATTATTGATAAGTGATCTCTAGATCTGTACCTGTGAGTAAAGGCAGGGAAACCAAGTCGGACAGGGTGAGCAGTTGGACGGGGAAGCAGCCCGAACAAGGTCTCTACCCATTTCCCCACATAGCTTTGAAGCCTAGAAGTCCCTCCTAAATTATCCTGATTTGGGGTGAGGCTCTGTCTCTTTTCTTTTGGGGGAGATAACTTTTGAACAGAAAGCAGTTCCCAGAGAGGATTAGTCCCAGTGCCTGTGATGTTTTATCAGGTTTGAGGGCAGATCTAGGAGCACAGTTGAGCATTTTATAAATGTGTGCTAGTATTACTTTTATGATTCCTTTTGTTCATTTATTAAGGTTGAACTATTTTTCTCCATATTTAAATTCCTTATACCAAAAAAAATAAAAGAATTTGCACAGCCCCAAGCAGTAGTACAGATGGAAGACCATGTGCCATACTTCTAGATATGTAAAAAGTATAAAGCAAGCTTCTAGAAAATTAAATGCATGCAATTCTTATGAATGATGCACTTCATAAGGACCTGAAAAGTAATTTCAGACACCTTATATTTTTACTGGTACACAGTGATGTGGAAAAAACGAATCCCCAGATCCCAGACCATGATCTGCCCTTTTTCCTATCCCCTCTTGGTGTAGCTTCACTCTACACCACAAAAAGCTTACAGTGATGGATATGGAAAACCAATCTATTTCCAAACACATCCTCAAACTCCCACAAATTGGCTGCTCTTTTGTTGTCTCTCAAGCAAGGGGAGGCATGTTGTTGTAGTTGAGAGGGTGGGAACTTTCAGGTTAGAAGGGCTCATGGTTGAATTAATCACCAATAGCCAATGATTTGATCAGTCATGCCTACATAATGGAGCAGACATAACACCCAAAACGGATGAGCTTCAGAAAGCTTTCAAGGCGGTGAACACCTGGAGGTACTGGGAGGGCTGCACTACTTCACAGAAGTTCTGCTCCCCTGTCCCTGTAGCTTGCCCTATGCATCTCTTCCATCTGCTGTTCCTGTTTGTACCTTTTGTTAATAAGCCAGCCATCTAGTGAGTAAACCATTTCTCTGAGTTCCGTAAGCCATTCCAGCAAATGATCAAATGAGAGGTTGTGGGAATCTCCTATTTGTAGGCATAAGCACAAATGATAATGTACTTGCTTGGAAGTAGGGAGCACGCTTAGTGTCAGTATTCAGTTCAGTTGTAGGACTCCCATTTGGTGTTTGCAGAAAATTTGACAACTGCTTTGTGTAGGGAAATTGCATACTTCTGGTGTCAGAAGTGAAATATTGAACGTGGCCTGAGCACAGGAAAAACTGGTTTGTTTTTCTTTGTTCAGACCCTTTTACGTCCCCATTCCTTCTGCTTCAGGATCTATGCACACACTCCTCTTTCTCAGGAAGATTGGTGCCTCCTTATACCCTATGCAACTACAACTGTTGTGTACTCTTCAGATGTCAGCTCAGTAGGAGGACTCTGCAGATCTCCTTAAAAGGGTGGTTTGATCTAGCCTGATGCTCTGCATGTGTCACCTGATGATGGCTCTCATCATGTTTGCAAATTTACAACTTTTCCCACAACAGAAAATCATTTGTCAGTCCTTAGCATTCAGAGCGTCTTGCCACACATGCTGCCTTATTGAGTACAGTTGCTCATTCTCAAGTGCTCAGCAGCAGACAAATTCTCTTCGTTTCAGTACAGAGTCTTATGATGCAGAATAGGCTGTCTTGGAAAGCGCATTAATTTCCTCAGGGCTCTGACTGCAATGCTTATTAAATGCTTGGTTGGAGAAAAAGACTTTCTGAGTTTTCTTTTCAGTGTGTGACTGATTTAGAGTTTGAGCAAATTTCTAAAGTACAATAAATTAGATCCTTTGGATTTTTGTGGTAAATTCTTCCTAAGTATAGGGGATGTCAGTCCTAGTGAATTGATTGATTAATTAACAAACATTGATTGAGCTTGTATAGGCCTGCCTCCCTAAATGCATACTATCATGTAAGATAGCGATTAGAGCTGTAATGAAAGTAAAATAGGATAATAAGACAAATCCCCTCTATTTTGGACATCAGGTTCAGAGATGGCATCTTTGAATGTGACACCTGCAGACAGAAGAAATGAGCCACTGCGGTGTCAGGGAGAACAGAAGGCACAACAATACTAAAGGCTGTGAATCATGGTTGCTTTTGCAGGTGGAAGTTCACGACAACTGGAAGCCAAGCACAGAGAAGGGGGAGAGGTTGATGGAGAACTGCATGGAGACCAGAATGCATAACACTTCTAATGCCATGTTGTGGAGTTGGTGAGTAGTAAGTGACTGTTTCCAGTCACCTCTGCGGACTTAGTGTGTGAGGTCCTAACATGGGACATCTGGACTTGACACTGATGTGTCTACAGGACAGAGGAGAGCACCTGACCCCTTGTCTCAGTAAGGAGGCCAGCCGAGGGAAGGGGTTTTGAAGTCAGGAAGAACATAAGATGAGCAGAGAAAGGACGGGAAATAGAAAATACTGGATAAATGCTACCTGTTATTAAAAGGCCAACCTGCTAATATGTTTTAAAACACTCAGGTGTCACATCTCTGTTCCGTATATGTATAATGGGGATACTAATGCTTCCTACTAATAGCGTAGTTGGATTGCACATGTTACATAGCTTCCCCACATTTATACAATTAGTGAATATCTGAGGCTGGCTGTGGGACCAAGGGGTTTGACGCCAAAGCCC